>NW_015112800.1:352705-366928 GCF_001443285.1 Poecilia latipinna | reverse complement strand
GTACTCGAATCATTCGAGGAATCGTTTCAGCCCTATTACGAACGCATCTGCAGATCCTGTGAGCAGCTAAAAGCAATTTGAGTCAAATATCTACTTTCTCAGATTTGTTGCTTATGTGACAGGAAGCTGAACATCTTCAGGATCTCCAGAGATAAAGCCAGATATCAGCAAAGGTCACGTTGGTCTCGGGAAGTTTAGCAGACAACCATCAGCATGTTCTGACAACAACATGAATCAATAATGAAAGGAGGCGCGGCGTTTATTCTGAAACAACACGTTTCATCAACAACAAGAGGAGGAAAGTTTCATCTCTGGTTCATCTCTGGTCCTTCTGCCACATTTCCAACCTCTAAGCACTTTTAATAACTTGAAGTGAAGGTGAATGAGACCTATTCATCTTTTTTTACGGTCAAAAATCTGAAAAGTGTGGAGTGCATTTGTACTCAGCTCCCATAGGTTAACGTAAATTGTCTATTGTAATTCCTGTTTGTAAATCATCCTAAGCTCTTTCAGGTCAGATGGGGAGCATCTGCAAGCAGCAATTTTCTAATTTTCCCACAACTCTATTTAGGTTGGGACTTTGACTAGGCCATTCTATGCTTGTAGCTCCATTTAGGTGCATTTTTAGGGTTATTGTCCTGTTTTAAAGTGAACCTGCACCACCTCAGGTATTCTGTCATCTTCCAATTAACTCTGAGCAGCTTCCTTTCCTCTCATAAAGGAAAGCATGATTCTGCCACCACCATGTTTCACAGCAGCAGTGATATTTTCAGGATAATTCGGAGTGCAAGCTGAATTTTGGATTTCATCTGAGCAAACAGACTTCTTTACTTTTCTTTTTTTGAAGTCTTCTCTGCTTGCAAAATGCAAACTGAATATCTTTTACTTTCTTATTTCAATTATTTTCTTCTAACCACCCTGCCAAAAAACAAAAAATTATGGCGTGTTCAACTATGGCTACGCTCAAATAATCACACAAATGTGACCCAAATCTGATTTTTTTGCCCATGTCCAACTTTTTCATGACAGTCTGAATGATCAAATTAAAATCTTTTCACCCAAAAAAAATTATAATTTTTGCCACTTTCATATATGAAAGTAAATCAAATATGTATTATATCCGACTTTTATGTCATTAGCGTGAGAAATGTGTCATAATTCTGCGCCAGAAGAAGCCAGATCAATCACTGAATGCAGATTATAATCATGACATTATAAAATGTGTCAGAAGGTTATTTCTATTAGTTATTTTTACGTTTTATTAGCTTCTTTCGTCTTATGATTTTTAGACAATACTTTTGGCTCTCACTGCTGAATAAACTTTAAATTCAATCCAAAGAAGGCGAAGTCTGTTATTACTTCTGTAAACAGATCGCTGCTGAGTGACGTCAACGTTCTTCTTCTTCTGCGCATGCGGGTTGGTTTGTTAACGCAGAAGTCTGCATTTAATTAGCAGTATGAGCAGCAAAAAATGTGTGAACATAGTCTAAGAGTTTTCCGTGTTTTTTCTCTAAAAAACATCCTGAATTTTCTGTTTATAAGATTTGCACACAATTTAATTAAAAGGTTTGAGCAGAGAAGATGAATTACACAAGCACTCCACACGTTTGAGATTATTTAAGGGAGAAAAATGAAATCTTGGTGTAAGTTGTGCAAAAAAAAAAACTAATAAAATGTAAAGTTGACTAAATGCTGAAGAAAATAAAAACTCCTGCGTGGCGAAATGCACCTGCTGCATGCTGGATCTGATCACAGCGATCAGACCTCTACGGCTGCAAACATGAAGGCATTTCTGCGAGGTGATATCATGCAGACTAAACTTCCAAAGTGTTGCCAGCAGACAGGAGGTTTCTGAGGACAGGGTGACACAATCAACGATGCAAAAAGCCAAACAGACAGATAAGACACCTTCCAGCTGCAGCCTCCTAACTGTTCCTCAACTCATTAAAACTCCGTGCGCAACAAGCCTTTTAATGCGCTTTTCTTCTTCTTCTTCTATCAACTCTGAACATCAGTTACCACCAGTTAAGCTTCGTAGGACTTACAAACAGGAAAAGCTCGGAGACCAGAACCAGAAAAAGGGCCCCTTTCAAGCGGCCCCCAGATGCATTATTGAGTTAAAAGGATAGATGGAGAAAAAAAAAAAAGATCCGATTGTGAGCTGCTATCAGCGGCTGAGATCAGCCATGCAGGCCTATCTGCAGCCCCCATCTCTGGGAGAAAGGAGGAAGGGATGGTGAGGGGGGTGTGCAGCCTGAAACTGAAAACAAATAAAAAAAAATAAAAAAATAAGATCCAATTTTAATCTTTATCTGAGCTCACATCGGATCGCTGCCTTATCTCTCCTCACATCGGCTTTTTCAGAGAACACTGACGTTTCCACAACAGAATTAAACAGGAAGCCGCGGCGACACATTCAGCACAGCTGCCGATGGACAGAAACACAGAAAAACAGGCTGAACACTGAGAGAAAGAGAGAGGAATGAAAAGTTTCCTGCACCGATAGGGAGGCTCTGAAAGGGATGAAACCGGGAGGAAAAACTCTGCAGCTGAGCTCAGTTTAACGGTTCTGCCTCAGTTTGGTCTTCAGAAATGGTTTTGTATCAGATTTACTGAAGTTAGGTTCTGATTTGGTTCCTTAAACCGGACTGGATTCATCTAAAAGTGATGATTAATTCATTAAAACACTATTTGTGGTCTGTTAAGCCTTAAAGTGCAAGTGAACCTTTATTTAGATAACCAAAACAACCTATTCTAATTCAATACTGATTGGAATATTTAATCTCATCTCAAATGTGTGCAGAATAATCATAATTTGTGATCTGAAAACCTCAATCTTGCTTATAAAATCCCCAAAACTGGTGATTGTATGCTTTTTGTTGGCATTTATAACCTTTAACTTTTGCTCCAGCTTGACTAATTGTTTGAAAACGCTCTATCTGTGTAATGATTTTAAAAAAATACATTTTACGCTAAGATTTGTTTATACTGCATCGTTTAGATTTTAAACATTGACATAAAACTTTTACAGTTTATTATTTGCTTCGATGTACTTAGAATAAGCCAGTCCAGGTTTCACGAGTTAAAGTTTTTCATATTTGGGTTCGGTTTCTAATATTTAGTGGAATATCCCTTTATCCAAGTGCAAAACAGGAGCTACACATCAGACACCAGCTTCAGCGCCGTGGTTACTCGGTTGAATTCCCTGTATTCCGTTTCTCTGGGAACATTCCCATGAAAAGAAAACAGCACGAAGGAGGAATAAAGTTGTTGGTTCCTTACGCTTAATCTGCCGGGGTTTGCTCTGCTTTCTCCGGGACATGCTGGCTCTCCTCCTCCGTCCGTCGGTCCTCCCTCTGGTGGCGGCTTCGTTCTCTTCGTCTGCGGCGGTTCACAGCTCAGAGATCCGCATGACCCTCCAGACAGCTGGGGCTACCTGTGGCCGCTGAGTCCGCACCTTGTCCTCCGTTTTCGCGGTTCCTTTTATTCCGTTAGCGGCTGTCGGAGAGCCGTTTACCGTCAGAAAGCGTCGGTTCCGCGGAGTTCGGCAGGATTCCTGCTGCTGGTTTCTGTCAACTTTCCTCACACCGGTCCGCCCACTGGTCCTCCTGCGGGGAGTCTGAGCCGGAGAGCCGCTTACAGTGGAGTCGCAGCGCTAGTACAGCCGAACTGTGCGGCTACAGAGGCGGCGCACTAGAGGAGGAGCTACGTCATCCCCTACGTCTGACGTAGCAAGACGCACTCAACTCCTATTGGTCCACACACAGGCGTCGTTTTCAAGCTGTCAAAATAAAAAATATTAATAATTAATATTACACTAAAATAATTATATTAAAAATTCTAAAATATATTAATTAAACTTATACTAAAATAATTACATTAAATATTCTAAAAGTTAAGTTTAAATTTAAAGTGTTTTCACTTCAAGTTTAATCAAGTGAAATAAGAATTCATATTAAAAAATCAGAAAAATCTGTCAAAATGCAACATATGAATAATACAACTATGTATGATTCAATTCACAATGAAATAAAGCAAAAAATTAAATAGATACATTTTTTAAATAAAGTGGTTAATCATTTGTTTTAGGGACTATTCAATAATTGACCCTGTGAAAACAATGAAACAATAAAACTTAAGATAGATAAGATTCCGTTTTTGCTGCAACATTAAAAAAGAGAAGGCTGAGTTTGTTTCTGCCACCAAAGTTAACTGCTGCCATCTAGTGGACATTTTTTAAACATCACATGAAAAGACATATCTATATATTAGGTCTTTTGAAGAAAAAAATAAACGTGAATGCAAATATTTCATAAAAAAACTGAACTGCTAAAATTTTCACTTATTAAATATGTTTGAGAACATTTAACTAAAGTTATTATTAAGAGAGGCGGTGGAAGACCAAGAGAGCCACTGGTTGCTTCATTGTGTGTCTGGGTCTGTAAATGGTAGAAGTCTGTTGTAAAATTGCAAACTAAATTACCTCACAAGAAAGCACTCTGGAACAAGTTTTCTTATTGTAGTTCAATTTATGTGGTAATAAATCAACAGATGCTAATAAAGAGCTTAGAGGAAATGTCTAAGTAAGAAATCAGTGGCGAATCCAACCAACTTTTAACAAGGCTAAACGGTTAGCTTGAACTTTAAGCTAAAACACAACATACAGTCACACATTATGAAAACAAGCAAATATAGCATTTTATCAAATGCCGGGATAAAGACCATCAATACACATCAAATATGTTGTTCAATGTTCCATTTAATGCTAAAGGAATCCATAAACAGGTTGGTTTTTACTCCTATAATGGCCCTTAAACACCATCATTGATCTGTACATAGAGATCAGATCATTCCTCTGAGAGGAGGTCCATGTTGGTGGTTCCTCTGCAGCAGCTGGTCCCACTCAGCAATCAGCCCCAGCTGCTCTGAGGATCATATAAAAGAGCTGCTGCAGCTGTTAGTTACTATCTGAGGAATCTGCACTAAAAGCAGCAAAATGAGTTGAGAAACAGTCTAGTAATGGCTGAAATGCTCATATTATAATCTATTTTTTAATGTGTAAAGAATGGTATCTGCAGGACGTTGTGGCTTTCTCTCCTACTGATTAGCAGCATCACCTAGAAATGGGCAAATGAAGCCTCATGAAGCAATGAAGCTTTCCAACCCTTTACTTTGCAAAAAGGTTCATTACTAGATGCTTCATTCATCACTCACTAGTGACATCTGCTGGTGAAACGGTAGCAGCATTGTCACTGCTACCGTTTCTGTCATTTTCTGTCACACTGCTGTCACTTTCTCCAACCCAAAGTTGGAAAAATCCAACTGGTAATGGAAGAAAAACAAAGTTGGATCATACTTCCAAAAATTAGTAAATGCAATATTGTCACAAAGTTTTTATCAAACTCATATTTACAAACCGGAGAATCAATTAAATCATATTTAATTGTCATATTTTTTAATTATTAAAATGATTTGTAGCCAAACTAATCCTGGTTTATATTGAACGTCAGTGGTCGTGTTGGGTTTTCCTTTATGTCACATACTGATTGGACAATAAAGACATTTGATGTTTTAGTGTCTTGGGAGTGCAGTGCTTGTTCAGGCATTTGCTTTTTCTTGGATTTCTAATTGGCTACATGCAGAATTTTAGTCTTTCAACAGCATTAAATCTGTTTCTGCTGTGCAAGACTGATGCATCTTTAGTGATCAGACTACAAATACTGGAAATTTCCAGAAGGTGAGAAATTGGGAGGTGGAGGGGTTAATTATTTATGAAGAATTTTATTGTGACTGATCATAAAGTATTCCCAGATGTCAGAGATTTTCCTCTGGCTCCATTTCAGACAAAGTTCATTTGTGTAGCACAGTGCTTTTTCAAGAAATTTCAAAACTCAGAAATTTTCAGGGTTTTTTTTTTTTTTTAGAACATTTTTGAACATTTTCTGTTTGGTAGAAATTTACTCCTTTTATATTTTTCTATCTACAGTGGCGCTAATGCGCCGTCTTTAAAAAACACACTTTTGTTAACATGGTTAAATTTACACAAAGATGGCAGTTGGCACCAAATCTTAATTTCACCATAGGGATGTCAGAACCAAAAGGATCATGCTTCATCTGAGGAGTGGCTGCACATGGAGGAAGGACGAACCCAGGGTGCTGTTCATGTAAGAACCGCCCCTGCAGTCGCCTCATTGTTCATGTGCCAGACACGAACAAAGTCCAACAAAAGCCGTTTTCTCTCCTGTCATGGCCTTCATCCGGATCTTCATGTTTCAGGTTTAACATCTTTATTCTTCCTGCAGGAAACGGTTTCAGATCTCAGTTTGAAGCAACAAAAACATAAATCCGCTGACGTTCTGAGTGAAACATGCCCCTCTTGCCATCGTTCTGCAACATGTAGCTGATAAGCCTCCACTGTCCAAGATGTGGCCGAGGGAGGCTGAATCCAAACAGGTCCAAGGAGCACATCATGTTTGTTCAGCCTGATGAAACAAAATGTTTTTCCTCCTGGTTGTAGGGCAAACAGATGACGTTCCCCAACCCAATCTGCTCCCTGCATTTTTAAAAGCTGCATGGGCTCAGCTGCTTTTAATCTGATTATTCCTCAGCTTATACTTGGAAAAATCCAACTGGTAATGGAAGAAAAACAAAGACCAGACACAGAAAAGATGCATAAAAAAAGACACCAGTGTGAGGAACAACTCACGAAACTCAAAAAAATGTGCAAAACTTCGAAGGCATAAATAACTTTTGACTATGAAAAATTCCAAAAGTTGAAAATTCTCAGCTTTTCAAGCTCAGAAATATCCAAGTTTTTTCTGAAAGTTTTCTTAGATTGTTCTCAATTTGAGTTTTTTTTCTTGGAAATTTTCCACATTTCAAGCTCAGACATTTGCGAGTTTTTTTTCTAAAAAATTTCAAAGATTAATATAAAAATCCAATGACTCCAACATGACATAGAGTTTCATTTCATATGATCTAATAAGATTTAAAAGTCCAGAAAAACGTAACAACCCAAGAAGTGAACCTTGTGGCTCTCCATAAATAACTGTGATGTGAAGAAGTGTAAAATTTGCAAACTGAAAACTGATAATTATTTAAATCAACCTGCTGCCTGGACTCCAAAATGTTCAAATGTATGTGGAAAAATCCCACAGAGGTCATTCTTCTGGAACGGGGAGCAAAAACAAGAGATTCTCCCGGCTGTCCAAATAATCTGGACCACCTCCGATTTTTACACCAGCATGACTCAGCAGCTCAAACCTCTCTAAGGTTTCTGTGTCTGCTCTCCAAAGACATGTGACCAGCCTGTTAACTCTTTGTCCCTCAAATCTGTCCATGTGGGCAATCATGCATGTGTAAATATTGTTGGGTTCAGAGAGCAGGATGGGTCTTTTTTATGTGTAGAGGTTAAATCAATAGTGTATATTCTGTATGAAGAGACCCGACTGTTACTGGACTTTGTTATGTGTGAAGAGTGAAGGTACCAGAGGGGAGGGGGTGGACAACGGGCTTATTTCTCTGAACGCCGACTGTAAGCCTTTGTCTTTTGTTCCTGGCTGCACAAGATGAGAACAGTGCTGTTCGTTGTTTTCCTGCTCCCTGTGCTGATGGTGATGGCACAGCCAGCACCAGGTAGGAAAAGTATTTCAACTTTTAATTGTGCCTCTTTTCTCAGTCTGTAAAGTCAGACATGTTGTTTCTGCTACTGGATAAAAAGATTTTTGAAACCTGAAAATGAAAACAGCCTGTAAAGCTGGAGACCTGTAGCTAAGAGTGACAATAGGTTGAGGAAAACTTTTACAAATAATTTTTAAAGCGTAAAAGTTCCCTCAGAAAAGTGTCTATGGAGCTTTTAATGTATTAAGGTCACTGTTAATCAGGCATAAAGTATTTAAAACAAGGAAAAAAGCTGCAGAACCAACAAATATAGGAGTTTATTTTTATCTGCTGCTACCATCATTTTAAATACATCTTGCTGCCTGTTGTATCAGTTAATAGTTATGTTTTTACTGTGATTATTTTTTGTCATATATATTTAAAGGTTCTGTTGGCTCTAGTGGCCTTTATTTGAAAGTAGTTTGACAGGAAAGACATGCGGCAAATGTCACCAGGCCAGGAATTGAACCTGCAACCACTGGGATGATGACCAAGGCCTCAATACGTGGGTTGTGCTTTGCCCCTGCGCCACCACAGCACACCTTTTTTTATCATATTTTACTGTGTTAAGTGTTGGTGAATAATTTTCTGTTGGCTGTACAACATGTCATATCCTGAGAATAATAAAGATACCTTAAGGCATTTTTTAAAGGCTTTGAATAATATTGAGTTGTATTTTGGTCCTATGGGTGTGTTTGTTTTTATTCCTTTATTATTCATATTGCACTTTAATTGCATTTTAATAGATGTGGTCTTATAATTTGCTGCTGTTTTTGAAAGAAAGATCTTTATCGCAATGAGACAAAGATCACAAATAAGCAATAAAGTTTAATCCAAAAAGATTTTGAAACTTAAAAAAAACGACCTCAAATATAAAAGGTAGTTTTGATATTTCAAAAATACTTTTTTGTTTATTAATGTTCAACATTTTGTTTCGTCCCATAATATTTTACAAAGTTGGAACTTGTGCAGTTTCTTAGGATAGGCCACATGTTTTCTGTAGGATTTAGTTATAGGGTCAAAGGCGGCCATTTTGAATCTGATGAATCAATTCTGTCATTTTAAAAACTTTTTGGAGGCCATTTTCTCTGTGATCCTTTACCAGTACGAGACAACCAAACCAAATTTTACATTTCTGAAAAGAGTAACTGGTTCGATAAAGCAGAGAAACTATCTGTAATATCCTGTCTCTGTTCTCATTAGGGAGCAGCGAACTTGTGGTTTCTTTGAAAAGTGGCCAAATCAGAGGAGAATATGTGACTGTAAAAGGCACAGAGAGGAGGGTGAAGCGGTACCTGGGGATTCCCTTCGCCAAGCCACCTGTAGGGCCCCTCCGGATGGCGGCTCCAGAGAGCCCGGAGCCCTGGGAGGGGGAAAGAGACGGCACACAGCAGCCTCCCATGTAACAACCCCAAACCACTAAACAAATCAGCGTTGTCCCAGGGACTCTTGTTCATGTCTGCTTTCTGGTGTCCATCTGTGCTCAGGTGCGTCCAGGATCAAGAAGTAGTCGTAAATTTTTCCATAGCCATGTCTATGGACTTCACGGTGCCAGAGGTTTCAGAGGACTGTCTGTATCTAAACGTCTACACTCCAGCTGAAGCCGCGCCAGAAGTTAAGCTGCCGGTGAGTTGAACAGCTGCAGAGATCAACAGAGATAAAGAAACAGTGAACCAGGAGTACCTTGTTAAAATACACTCACAAAAAACCCAACTAGAGATAAAGAATTGAGCAAAGAGTACTTTCTGTGAAGGAGAGCACAGAAAGTTTAAAGCAAATGCTGATGCCTCCATTCAGTACAGAGACACAGCTAAACACAGAAACACTGAGGCTGGAGTATTTGGTTAAAATGTCCTTGTAAGAGACATGGGGAACCAAAGTGTGCTTTCTATAGGAAAGAAAAGAAAGTACACACAGTTGATGGTGGGATACCCTCTATCAATGAATATCTAGGATAGAGACATAGCTAAACAGAGTAACACTGGATTACTTTGTTAAAACACCCAACTAGAGGTAAAGAATTGAGCAAAGAATACTTTCTGTAGATCAGAAAGGAAAGTACACAAAGTAGATGTCAGGAAAATATTTGTCATTGCCTAAATCCAGGAAAGAGACCCAGCTAAACAGACAGGACTGAGCAAAGAGTACTTTCTGGGAAAAAGAGAGAGTATATGCAAAATTAACAGAAGAAAACCCTGTCAGTGACTCCAGGAAAAAATCATTGCTAACCACACAAAGGGTACTTTCTGTAGGAAAGAAACAAGAGATTACACATAGTTAATGGTGGGAAATCCCAAAACCATGAGAACTTTCTAAGGAAAGAAAAACGAGGAAAATTAGCATTGAAAAACAAGCAATTAGCAATGCAATTGTTTTCTGCTGCTTTAAACCTTTCAATGTTTCAATGTGTAGTGTGTAAATACTGATTATGCAATTACATTTTCACTGAGTTCAACCAATGTGGATGTGTAAACATAAATATCGACCTCAGTCTGGGCTGAGTCTGTGTGTACAGTGTGGGCTATAAACTGTAGTTCCTGTATCCAAAGGTCAGCTGACACCGTCAGGCTCTTGTGTTGCGATTCAGGTGATGGTGTGGATCCATGGAGGAGGTCTGGTTATGGGTGCTGCCTCCCAGTACGATGGTTCCTCTTTCACTGCATATGAAAACATTGTGACCGTCATTATCCAGTACCGTCTCGGCATCCTGGGATTCTTGAGGTAAGAAACTTCTGATGTTCAGATGTTGTCCAAATGATTGCCGAAATCAAGAACTTTCCTCCTTTTGAAGCACTGGAGATGAACACGCCAAGGGTAACTGGGGCTTGTTGGATCAGCTGGCTGCTCTCAGGTGGGTGCAGGAAAACATTGAGGCCTTTGGCGGCGATCCACAATCCGTCACAATCGCTGGGGAGTCTGCAGGAGCCATCAGCGCATCCATACTGGTAAAGAAAAATCATTCTGGGGGAATGGAAGAGATCACCCACTTTTAAAAACTGTTTTATGTTGGATATTTATGACTCCATTCCTCCTGATAACTTACAGAATGCGTCTTTCTGCACAGACTCTGTCTCCCCTGTCAAAAGGACTTTTCCACAAGGCAATCTTTCAAAGTGGAGTTGCAACTATTGGGACCTATACTTCTGATCAGCCTCTTCTTCAGGCCCACGTATGTTTGAATGTGTTTATACTCACTCCTAAGGTGAATGTCTCCATGATTTATTCTTTTGGACTTGCTCTCTGCATGTCCCACTGGCAGGAAACAATGGCAAAGGAAAAACTCACAAGGGAAGAGAGGAGAGTCCTGTAGCTTTAAGATGTAACCAGGCTCAAACATCAGAATCTAATTTCAGTTACCTAATCAGCATGCAGTCAGGATGGATGGATGGATGGATGGATGGACCAACAGATGGATGAGTGAATGGATCAATTTAAGGACAGATTGACCGTTGGTCAGTCTGGATGGATGGTCTCACGTTTCCATCCTTCCATCCATGTTGATCTAGTCCCATTTTTCTAAATAAATAAATTAGAAATGGCTGAAGACTTTTACACACTTATCTGGTATTTGCCTCATGTTGGTCCAGTGTGACCCTACGCTTTTCGATGTTTTTAATGATCTCATTTCCTGTCTTATTGGCAGATTGTTGCCAACCTTACTGGATGTTGCATCTGCAGCACAGAAGAACTGGTCCGGTGCCTCCGAGGGAAAACTCAAGATGAATTCATTTCTGTAGCCAAACAGGTAAAAGCACCTTTAAAGACACTGTGGCTCTCCACCTGTGTTCTGTAATGTGGTTATTTTAGGGATTGTAAACTAATAAATTGTTCTTATTTAAATTAAATATTTAAAATCTTTAAATATTTAAATTAAATAAACTAAATTAAATATTTAATTTATTTTATATTCACACTGCATTATATGTTTAATTATTTATTTCACATTTCCCTTCCTGTAATCTCCATTCTTATAGAAGCTGATTCAAACAAAAATTGCTGCCTGTTAGCTGTAATACTTAAGATTTCCACCAGATGGCGGAAGTCAGGAGGATTTCTTGTAGCAGGTTTTTCAGGAAAGCGCCTCTACTATTAGGAAGATGTAGAAATATTGAAAACACTCATTTCAAGTTTGACATTACAGAATTAAGAGTATACTGATTGTAGGGAACTTTGTCGCTGACCACCATCTTGGTAGGCATCTGTAACAAACTGCCATGACAGCTGGAATGCAGTTGACAACAATGCACAAGTCTCTTGTGCATTGATCAAGAGCAGAGTTGGGTGGTAAATAGTTACATTTACTCAGTTACATTTACTTGAGTAACTTTTTGAAAAAAAAATTACTTTTATCTACACTTTGCACTGCGTTTGCCTACCAATATGGTGGTTCAGTGGCTATCTTTGAGGTTCAGTGGCCTCGATTTGAGGGAACTTGTGTATTCCTTTCTGGCTGTGAGAAATTGTTGGGTTTTATGTTTGGAGTCTTTTTTCTTGCTTCTGTAACCTTCACATGCACAATGTTTTGTGTTTTGTGTGTAGAGCAAAATTATTCTTGGAGCCGCTGTGGACGGCGAATTCCTTTCCGGCACCGCTGACGTTCTTCTGCAGAGGAAAGAAGTTCTGAACATCCCAGTGATGATGGGAGTCACCAACCATGAGTTTGGCTGGATTTTGCCTCAGGTGGCGCTAAATTTTAGCAATGACACATTCCAGGTGTTTCTGTTTGACGTTGAAGTATTCTGGTTTGTTCTCCTTTGGTGGATCGCAGGCCTTCGGTCCTCCTGGCTGGGAGAAAGGCATGAACAGGGAGACGGTGCTGGCGGTGGTCCACATGTTTAATCCTAAAGGGGTGAGTTGGTGAGAACTGTTTAAATAAAGTAAGAATCAGAGTTTTTTTTTTTTGTTTTGTTTGATGACCAAACTCAAAGACAAATTTTGTCTAATTTCTACAAAATATCTTAGTACACTTAAATCATATTAAGAGCACTGAAAAAAGAACTGAGACTTTGTTTTCAGAATTCTGACTTTAATCTCAGAATTCTGAATTTTGATCTCAGAAAATTATCAAAATTCTGAGATTTAAGTGAAAATTCTTCTTTTTTCATTGGCCCTAATCCTTTTCCGTATAAAACAGTCTACAAGTAACTTTTCAGCAAGATACAGGAGCTTGTTTTAAGTTGATAATTCCTTAATATTGATGAAAAAGTCCTAGACCACTGTCGGATTATTTCACCTATAACATTGGAAAATATCTCATTGTAAGTGGAAAACCCCAAATTAGGGCATCCAAAGAACTCTAAATATGATTTATGAACCTCTGTCCGTGTTTCAGGCCACCTCTGCAGCCAACAATCTCATCATGGATGAGTATCTGAAAGATGCAAAAACCCCAGAGGACATCCGAGACGCCTTCACGGAGGTCATCGGAGACCTGCTGATGGCGCTGCCCACCATCCAGGTGGCCGGATACCACACAGGTCAGAAACAAAGATGACTGACCCACTGTGCTCTGGTCTGCATCTCTGCTCACACCTGTTCTTCCTGGCTCCAGACGCTGGCGCTCCAGTGTACATGTATGAGTTTGTGTACGTTACGGATCGACCCACACCCAACAGGCCGAGCTTTGTGAAGGCGGACCACGCTGATGACGTTGGGTTCATGTTCGGAGCTTGTTTCTGGAACGGACACATCAGAATTAATGGTTGGTATACAAGCTTTACAATGACGATTTCAGACGTCTTTTAGTTGAGTGTATCTCCGGGGTCATTCAGTTCCAGTTGGTAGCAATGTTGACTTTCAATAGGAAAGTAAAGAAAAAAAAAAACATTTTCATTGATGGAAATAAAATGAAGAGATTTTGCAAGAAGAGGAAATATAATGAGTGTTCACAAAACTAACTTCAAACTAGATTAGTAGAGAAAATGTACTTCGATTTAGTTTGTGTCATTCATTACACTTCAAAAACATAAAATCTTTTGGTCAGACAAAGTATTTTTGTCTGATTTCCTGAACAAATATTGTAGTACACTTGAAATAAGAAACAAAAACTAACTTACAAATAACACTTCAGCAAGATATTGGAGCTTGTTTGAAGTAAATAATTCCTCAGTACTGATGAAAAGGTATTAGTTCCACTGTCAGATTAGTTCACTATTAACATGTGGAAAATGTTTTATACATTAAATAAGTGGTACTTTTTCACAAATATTAAGAAATTGTTTAACAGCTTAAAAGCTTTATTAGTTTTGTCTTATCTTAAGTGTACTAGAAACTAGATTAAATAACTGATTTTATGTTTTTGCAGTGTAGAATGAAATCTTGTCTCCGATTGTTGTTTTTCTTGCTGTGCCGCATTATGTCTGCAGATGTTAGGAATGTAAGTCAAGTCATCTTCCATTCACAACTAGCATTATGTCTGCAAAAATCAGGAGGAAGCACCAGAGTCCAATTTGGGATTAGTTTGAATATAAATCCATTCCCACCAGGCGTGTTTAATTTGCTTTAATCCAACTTTAGTCAGTTGGTCGAGAAAGTCTTTTTCTGGGGGGAGATATGAATAAGTAA
>NW_015112800.1:350601-352695 GCF_001443285.1 Poecilia latipinna | reverse complement strand
AAACTTTTTTTNTCTAGGGTTTTCTAGGATTTTGTTATGCAACTCTCTGAAGTGTTTAAACTTTCTGCTGAATAGTGTGGATGTGTTAATTCAATGCTCCCTCAAAGCAGTAATTATCTGAAAAGCAAACTTCATTCTGTGGTCAAACTCTTCTTTTTCCATCTTCAGTCAACTGCACCGTTGAGGATGAGAGGTTTTCCAGGACCATGATGTCTTACTGGGGCAGTTTCGCCAGAACTGGGTAAAAAGTGAACATTTAACAAAGTAAATAACATCCATAACTCTGAAGATGCAGAAAGATTCTCGTCTCGGGGGTTTTGCATACAGCTGGATTTTTGAGACTAAATCTGAATAAAGAGCTCCTCTGTAGATATATAAGTACTGTATTTGCATTTTACTGAGAAATTTGCAGATTTAGTTCATGTTTAATTAATAATGACTTGTGTAATATCTCCTTCAGTCTCAAAAAACTGACCACTTAACAAATGCTCATCAACTTCTTGAATACTTTATGAAGATTTTAGTATACAAATATTTTTTCAGTTATTTGTTTAAAATGAATACATTTCTGCCAAAAAACTCAAAACTTTCTAGAAAAATCAAGAAAATTTTGGAATTTGAAAAGTCAAAAATTTGCTAGAAAAAACTGAGAAATTTTTAGATTAATTTCTCAGTTTTCAATTTTTTTTTCTAGAATTTTCTAAAAAAAAATTTCTTAGTTTCAAACGTTAAAAAAATGCAAGAAAAAAATCTAATTTTGGGATTAATCTCATGAATTTTCTGGGAAAAACTTTCAAAAATGCAAAATGTTACATTTTTGAAACAGAAACTTCCTTTTTTATACTCTCCAAGATTATTCTCAAAATTTAATTTTTTTTTCTAGCAATTAAGTTTCAAACTCAGAAACTGAATTGTTTGTTCTAAAAAAAAATTCTGATTAATCTCCAAATTTGATTTTTTTTTTGGCGGGAATTTGTTCCTGTTCTTCCCCCGCCCCCTCCCCTTTCTTCAATGAATATGACGTCATAATGAACACATCAAACTGAAAAAGCTGCGGGTTTTTGGTAGTGAACTGTACCCTCAATAGTCACTAGAGGGCGTCCTAAGCAACCAAAAGAAGTGGAAGGAGATTTGTACATTTAATGGAAGAAAAGCCGTGTTTTCTACAGAAAATAAAACAATGAATTTGAAAGCTTCTTCTTTGTTTCACATGTAAATATCCAGATTGTTTATTTCTGCTTCTGTCTGCCTTGTTTGCATTTGTCCCCAGCTCTCCTAATGGCGCTGGTCTGGTGAACTGGCCGCTGTATGACAGGCAGAAGCAGGAGTACATGGAGCTGGGTCAGACCCAGACTGTGAAGCAGAAACTGAAGAAGGACAGGGTCCATTTTATCACCGCCACCCTCCCTCAGAAGCTGCACCAGATGGCAGCAGCAGCTGCTAAAGCTGCAAACTGAGCATCGAGTTGTTTTATTTTTAGTTCAGGTTTTTAATAATACTGATAATACAGGTAATGGTGATCAGTCCCTGCAACATATGGACTCCTGTTTTTTAGTCTTTTGATTCAGGCTGCTTTTCAAACTGGATGTAATTAAATTAAATGTCCTCATTCATGTCATGTATTTGTTGTTTCGCTCTTATTTTCCTACATTAGATAAAAGCAGGATGCATAAATAAAACATAACATCTTTATCAGAGTTGCTTGATTCATGAAGAAAGTTTCTGCACAATGTTTCTTTCAAACTCTGGGTGATTAGATTGATAGAGACTTCTAGCCCAGAAACTGAAGCTCCAAACAATTGCTATAAAACAGGGATGTCAAAAGTGTTGCCAGGGGGCCATTTGTGGCCCTCAAAATTATTTTGTTTGGCCCGTGACCACAAGTCAAGAAAGGTTAAAAATGTGGCTATCAAAATTGTTCCAAATGGTGACAGGAAGAAAAAAAACTCAGAAAGATGACAAAAGCGGGTAATTCGCCATCGGGTAAATCTGAATGAATATTTAATTCAGATTTCAAACATACTATTTCTTCTATAACTTTAAATCATTCTATATTTTTAAATTCCCTTTTAAACTCTAAGCTATTGCCTAGTT
>NW_015112800.1:310437-346704 GCF_001443285.1 Poecilia latipinna | reverse complement strand
AGCTCCGTAGGTAAAATGTGAGGATCAGTGAGCTCAAAAACATCTCTGCACAGTGAAGTGTCAAACAATGTCTAATAATTTTAAAACAATTTATATTCGATCTAACAGTTTTGCAGATTGTATCAACATGGCTCCTAAAATTTAACTGAGCATCCAGAATTATTCCTAAATATTTTTCTTGTGATACTTGTTCATTAGGGTCCCCATTGACGTGAATATTCGAGGACTGTAATGATGTTTTCTTGATTGAAAAGCAAATGCCCTTTGTTTTCTTTGTATTGAGAGTTAAGCAAGAATCCTTTAGCCATGTTGATAATCTCTGCAGACTGTTCTGAAGTTTTTCATTAACAACAACACCGCTTTTGTCCGATGTGTAAACAATGGTGTCATCAGCATTCATTTGCAGATTGACTTCAGGACAAATTTCAGGAAGACAGTTAACATACAAACTAAAAAGGACCGGACCTAAGATGGTTCCTTGTGGAATCCCTGTTACAATTTTGCAGAAGACAGATTTACTGTTATTAATGACAACACAGTTCACGATCTTCCAAATATGATTTAAACCAAGACAATGACCGTTCTGAGAAATTAAACGATGAAAGAGATCAGTAAATTGTGATTCACCGTATCAAAGGCCTTTTTCAAATCAAGAAAAACTGCACCAGTAATTTGTCCCTTGTCAAGTGATTGTTTAACCTTTTCAAGCAGCAAACTTACAGCAGTCTCTGTGGGATGTTGACGTATGAAACCAAACTGAAGCGGATGCAGAAGATTGTTACTTTATAAATGTAGTAGTAGTTGTTCCAGAATAATTTTCTCCAGCACTTTTGACATGACCAGAACCAGACTTATTAGCCTGTAGTTGCTGATTTCATGTGGACTTCCTGATTTAAAAATCGGTTTCACCAAAACTTTTTTCCATGCATCGGGAAATTGCCCTGTTCTGATGGAAATGTTAACTGTTTCACCTTTTTCCTCTTCTTCAAATATATTTTACTGTTTATTAGAAATATGTTGACTGTACAAAATCATGTGTCAAAATAACATTTTAACAGATTTTCTATTGAATTACTGAAATAAATAATTTAAATGACGTTTTATTTTACTGAGACTGTCAGTTGCTTTTTGCTTGTACTCTCTGGTGAAAGATATATTATTTTGATTTGTTTGTTATTTTTTAACCGAGAAATACCGTTGATAACGTCTTCGCAGCACTGATTGGCTGCTGCGCATCCTGACGTCATTGGGTCCCCCTGTCTTCGTCCTCGCATGTCCTGGCGCATGCGCAGCAGAGTACAGTCTCACAGTGGAGGAGGTTGATCCGCAGAAACACGGAGAGTGGGCTTGCTGTTGTGTCCGGACTCCGTGGGACGATTCGTACAGGTACAGCTGTCTGTCACGCTGTTGTTTTATTTCGAATTCCTCCTGTTTACTTCACCGGAAGTCACGTTTCATCTGCCAGTCTGCATGGCCCTGGGGTCACAGTGGAGTTCGGTTCTGGTTCCTTGACCTCTGCTGTGTGTTGCTATGGTTTCGTGTCTCCTTGGGTGACCCCCCGTGACTCTACACAGGGTTCCACGGACACGCCGTGGTCACAGCAGGGCTCGGTTCTCCAGGAAACGTCAGCTGTTTGTGTTTACTCTCTGCCGCTTCCTGCGGGAACCGAACCTCATTCAGAAATGCTCCAATTTGTGCTCTTAGAGCTCTCTTACCCAAATCCAGTAAAGGTACCACCAGACTCAACATTGTATTTTAACAGTCTGTATAAACAGCTGGGTTCGGCTGGTGTTTCATCCACTATGCTCGTTTTATTTGTAGCAGATTGGGACTTCATTCCTTTTTTCATTCATTGAATTGGTTTTAAAATCGTTTAGTTTGGGGTAAGCAGTAAAGGTTTTGTGTTTTGCAAAGTAAGACGAATCGTTCTGTTATCTATTCTCTTACGTAGGATTCATTCGTTTTTACACATGGCTTTATATTAAGTCATGTAGGTGCTTTTAATTTGAGTAGAAAATGACAGAATTATTTTTTATTTATTATTCCCATGGTTCAGAAGTCAGACTCCACAGGCTCCTACTGCAACTGGAGGTTAGGCTCTCAAGAAGATAATAGTGTGTACATATTTGGGTGAAAATATTATGCAGAAGTGGTAACATTACTGGAGAAATAGTGTGAAAAACTAACTCTAATTTGAAAACAAAATAAAACAATTTTTTTGTGATGTTACGCAATGTAGCTGGACTCAAGGCAGGTACATCAACTGCAAACGATTAACTTGAAACAGTTTATCTTTCTGTCAAGCAAATTAATCAATTATTTCTTATTAAGACCGTAAAAGGTAAAGTAAGAAGGGATGTGGACTGGATGTTTTGTTCTGTGAGTAATTTTCATTTTGGGTTGCACTTATAGAAAATCACAATGGAAACTCACCACTTGGGAAATATGTGGTTCAAAATAATTATTTTTGCAAGTGCAAATTATTTCTTTTTGGGACATGTTTTAAAAACTTTTATTTTTTTCTTTATTTATTTAATCATAAAAGTAATTGGTAGTACTATTTCTGGATTCGTCTTTCTGCGTGGACAAGCAGGTTCAGATAATGGATGGATGGATTATTTTTACTTATTTTGACTAAAACAAAACAGACTTTAAATAAAATGTTTCTTTCTTAAATCAGAAATTCTGTAAACCGATTCCTCAGGGTTGGAAGTCTGTGTTAACCTTTCGCCATGTAAGGAATTCATCCGACATGTTTCTAGGAATGCGCTTTGCCAGCTTGACTGGCAGAAACTCTGCTTATCTTGACGTGCACATGGAGCATGATTTCCTCTAAGCGTTTTTTTCCCAGCATGCACAGCCTCCTTTCTCAGCAAAAACACAAAATCTTACCAAGTATTTCTGGTCTAGTTTCTACTGCAAATATATAAGTACTCTTGAAATAAGACAAAACTTACAAATATCTTTTCTGCAAGATATAGGAGCTTGTTTTAAGTAAGCAATTCATTAAAATTGACAAACAAGTGCTAGTTCCATTAGCAGATTATTTCACTTATATCAAGACTTTATAAGTAAAATAATCTACCAAATATGCCGAGCTTTCAGACCTCAAATAATGCAAAGAAAACAAGTTCATATTCATTTAGAAACAACAATACTAATGTTTAACTCAGGAAGAGCTCAGAAATCAATATTTAGTGGAATAACCAGGAGGTTTTCACTGCAGTGGGCTCTTCATGTTTTTCAGAGCTGTATAAGTTTCTAACCTCACTTATAAACTCAGTCAGTAACTCATAATATGCCGTCCAACACTTCTCCTTTTTTGATTCAGCTCCATGTGTGACTGAAGTCTAATTGTACAACACAATCAGAGTGAATCCATTTGAGCCGCAGTAAGCCAGGAGCGTTTGAGTGGATCTCTGCAGTCTGAGCCTGTGATCGTATTTCAGCCGACAGTAACGCAGAGGTGTCTCAGAGAAATGTCGCTCCCACTCACCGGCGAAAGGAGCTGATAACTTTTATCGCCTCCAGCGGGAGGCGGCGATAATCAGCCAAACGCGTCCTGGTACGGTCCATCCAGGACTCAACATTCCTCACACCAACAGCAGTCTTCCTAAAGCTTCCTTTCACATCACTGCACTGCAAAAACACAAAATATTACCAAGTATTTTTTGTCTAGTTTTTTGTGTAAAAATCTTTGTACACTTGAAATAACAGAAAACTAACTTACAAATAACTTTTCATTGGCAGATTATTTCACTTACAACATGGAAAAAATGTCTTATAAATTAAAAATTTGCTGGTGGAACTACTTTTTCATCACTATTATTATTTTTTTACTAAAACAAGCTCCTATAGCTTGCTAAAAAAAGTTACTTGTAGATAATTTTTTTTAAGTGTACTAAGATATTTAAACTAAAAACTAGACCAAAAATTCGACTGCTGTCTTAAATGTTTCTTTCTGTCGGATTATGGAGCTTAAACAGTTTGGAAATTGTCCTTTTAATCCTTCCCAGATTGATTTGTTGTAACAGTTGCTTCTCTAAGTCAACATTCACAGAGGATGTCCCAATGCTTTATCCGTTTTTTTTTTCCTTTTTTTGCATGTTCGTTCAAAGTCAGACTTCTGTGAGAGCGTTTTACTACTCCACAGCGAAGTAGTAATGGATGAAGACTTTTATGGATCCATTTTAAAGTTATTCAGCAGTGGTGGCCAACAGTATCGTCACCAAATCATAACAAGACGAAGGAAGCTAATAAAAAGCAGTGACAGCTAATGGCGACGGCCTTTTGTGGAGCGTTGAATGCAGCTTCTGTAGATGAATCTGTTGGCTGTGCAGTCGGAGCTGAGAGGGATGGGATTGTGACGTGATTTGGTGGCACAGGCTTCTGTCAAAAGTTCATTATTACAATTTTCAGCCGTTGTTCACTGTAAAAACACTTTTATCAATATTAAGGAATTATTGAGCTGAAAGAAGCTCCTCTATCTCGACAGGAAGTTAATTTTAAATTACCTTTGTCTTATTTCAAGGGTACTAGGATATATACAAAAATGTGATGTAAGATTTTGTTTTAGCAGTGTTTACATCCAGATTTACCGTGTCTGGCTTCTTCTGGTACAGCATTACGACCCATGTCTCACGTCAACGACGAAAAAATCGGATAAAATGCGACATGATCGTTCAGTCTGCAGATCCTCTGAAAACAAGTTTGACAAGTGGAGGTGGAAAAAATGTGATTTTTTGGGGGGGGAAAAGGTCAGAATTGGGTGATTCAGACTGAAAACGTCGTACATGGACCGTGGCGTGAACGTAGCCTGATGACTTTCTGGCTTGGCATTGTGTTCAGTTGTTGCATTTGTGGAAAAGTTTAATGAATTGCTTTAAAATCTTCTGAATCACCATAAAGATGCGTGTTGATATTGTTGGACAGAAGACCTGCTGGATCGTGAAATGGATCCATTTTGTTAAACAACAGAAATGCATCACATGTCAGGTGCTGGTGTAAACAAGAAGCAAAGAGGAAAATGCTCTTTTACAAACAAAGGCGGCTTTCACTGGTGCTGCTTGGCGACTGGGAGACGCCATAATGGGAGCTATCTAAAAACTCTCAGATTGCAGAAGGACACTGAAGGATTGTGGGACAGGAAGTCCCGAGCTGGGGATCGGTTCCTGCTCTCCTGAGGATGAGCTTTGTTCAGCGATGACTCCGGGGAAGGGACAGCGCAGCTACGCTGAAGCCATATCCCATCATGCACCAGTGGCAGGCAGGGCGGCTGATTTATCGCTTTTATTTGCTGCATATGGTTGGTGAAGCTGAGGTGACGGAGATAAATGGAAAAGGTGCAGTGCTGCTGGGCTCTGCACTGCAAAAACACTAAATCCTACTAAATATTTTTTAGTACCAAGAGATTAATGCAAATATCTTAATTACACTTGAACTTACAAGTAACTTTTCGGCAAGATATAGGAGCTTGTTTTAAATAAATAATTTCTTAGTATTGATGGAAAAGTATTTGTTCCACTGGAAGATTATTTTGCTCTCAGCATATTTTCCTTCTTGTTTTTAGGCTGGTTGCAGTAAGCAATAAATTGATTAACTGCATAATAAATTAAAACAAGCTCAATAATTTCAATTTGCATGACTGTTTGTTTATTTTTCTCTTTTCTCTCTTTCTACCAGAAACTGGATGACAAAAGTCTTCAGTCTGGTGATTTGGTCTCAACTAGCTCCTTTTTTAAGGACAATTTTGTTTACAGCAACTTCATAATTCATTTAATTTGTTGTTTCTGTTGTTTTGTATATTTAATTTGGTTATTTAAAATCTCTTCCAGTTCCAGAAGACATTCAGTTCTTGCATAATTATTATGCCATTACCATTATATTACTTGGAAATTGTCTCTAAACAACAATTTTATCGTTTCTCGCAATAAATTCTGGGACAATTTATTGTCTAGCAACATCTGTTATTGTGGCAGGCCTTGTTGTTATAAGTAAAATAATCTGCCAGTAGAATTACTTTTTTTATTTACTTAAACAGGCTTCTACTTCTTGCTGAAAAGTTACTTGTAAGTTGATTTTGTCCTAATCCAAGTATAAGGTATTTGCACTATCAACTAGGCAATTTAATTCAAATTCAAAAATACTTCATTAATTCCAAAGGCAACTTAAATACTCTTGGTTGGATTTTATGTTTTTGCAGTGTGCTCCTTTTGTAATGTTTCCTGCTGATTTTTAGAGACTTGCGCTCATGCGGTGCCGGTCTAACGCTCCCTGAAGCATCACTCAGGCTTGTCAGGAGAAACGCGGCGGCCCTGGATGTCACTGAGTGTCTGATCATGTTGACGGGGGGATGGGAAGCTCCTGTTTCTGCCTATGGAAGCAGAAACAGCGTTTCCAGTCAGCGTTGCTGGGCAGCAGGACAGGAAGGAAAGGACGCAGGCCGGCAGGTGATTCTGGTGCTGCTGTCCCTCCTCAGCAGGAAATCACGACTGACGCTGAGCAGGAGCTCTGCAGCCGTCATGCTGGAGCGTGGAGGGGAAAGTCGTGACTAGCAGCGTCTCACACCTTCAGTAAAGCTGTTTGACTGCAGGCCCGATGTTCACTCTGCCTCCGCATCATCTTTACATCTATATTCAGTCTGCAAGACGAAAGAAAAGCCTGGAGAGACATACAGACACCGGTCACCATAATATATGTTGCTGGACGATAAATTGTCCCAGCAGTTATTACGATAAACAATAATATTGTTGTTTTGAGACCATTTTCAGGTAATTTAATGTTAATTGGATAATAATAACACAAGAAATGAAAGATCAATAAACTTTAAATTCTACTGCATATTTAACACTGGGGCTGGAAGACATTTTAAATCCAAAAATAAAAAAAAACAAAATAACAGAAACAGCAAATAAAATGAATTATGAAGTCTCTGTTGAGCTGGTTGAGACCAAATCACCAGACTGAAGATTTTTATCATCCAGTTTTTGGAAGAAAGAGAGAAAAGAGAAAAACCATAACTTGTTACAAGTGGATTATATGAAAATAATAGGACTATTTTATTTGTTTAATTAAAATACTGGATGCTTAGATTATTGTTGAGCAGGTACAAAAGGTCTGATATATATATATATATTTTTTTTTTTTTTCTCTCTTGATTCTAATGATTGAATTGAATTGAGAGAAAATGTATCTGTCCAGAACAAATGCAACATTTTGAACAGCATGTCCACTGTAGTTTGTAGCTTGTTTTTATGCTGCAGTGTGATGACAGAAGAAACCAAACATCCAGTTTTTCCTGTTTATGATTTTACAACAAAGCATTTTAAATGGCAAATGAGCTGTTCCTGTAAATTCAGAGGGTTTTTTGTTGCATGTGGCTGTACGGCCACTTCCTGGTTGTATTCCCAGTTCCTCCCAGCAGCATCTGAGCTCTGGTTTTGTGCCTCTTCCTGGCAGATTTCCACCATGAATAGGAACATGTGAGTCAGTTTCCGAGCAGATCGCCGTCTCCTTTCCTCGTAGCACTTCATACCAATGAGCTTCATGCAGCTCTGCTTTTTCAAAAAGTGAAAATATTCAGTTTTTTGTTTATATAAATGTGTAGATAAACGAAAAGTATATTTCTGTTTTAGTTCTGCTGACATCAGTGACTCAAGCTGAAGGTATTCTGTGAAAACTGAGCAGAAGTAACTTTCACCCTGCAGAATCTTACTGAGGATTTTTATCAAGTTTCTTGTGCAAATATCTAAAACTAACTTACATATGACTTTTCGGCAAGATATAGAAGCTTGTTTTACGTCAGTATTTCTTGAATGTTGATTAAAAAAGTACCAGTTCCAATGGCAGTAAGTAGTACTTTTTAAAAAATATTAAGGTTCCTATATTTTGCTGTAAAGTTTGTTAGTTTTGTCTTATTTGCAGTGTACTAAGCTAAACTAAAAAGAATCAATTGGTGAAAAAAACAAAAATTAGATTAATTGATCATTCTTTTTATTGCCCAGCCCCAGCTTGGCGTTGATCCCAGTTTGTTCAGCTTTGTAAAAACAGACCACTGGTTCTCAGTCTGGTTCAGTCTTCTGACCTTTGACCCTTTGTTTTGATCTCTTTACCGTTTGACTCATTCGTCCACCATGTTGAAACATCCACACATCATCGCCAAACCCTTCCTGGATTGCTGACATACGTTGGTCTTGATGGACATTTTGATCCCAGGCTTTTCTTGCATAAAGCTGCAGAACTGGGAGGAAGTTTAAACCCAATACACAGTTTGGGATTCTCCATTTTGCACCACTTATTCTCGTTTGGTTTTTCCAAACAATCAGAACAACGAGGATTCATCTGATGAATTAACTTTGCACTATCCCTGTAACGCTGCATTATGTAATAATGTAATAAAATCAAGCTTCAAAATGTAACAAAACATCATTAAACTGTATTTTAATTTAATAAAATTTTCAATGATTTTTGCAATACTTTCTGCATATATTAATACACTTTTCACCAATTATTACAAAATGCAAAGGTAGCTCTTTTATATAAATAATAACGTTATAATGTTTGTGTCCAAACAAATCATGTTTTACATTCTGTATACATTTAAATTGAAACTTTGGTCAATAAATGCCAAACTTTTGGTCACATTTTCAGACTCATAACCAGAACCCTCAACAAAACGATTCAAAGTACGCTCCAGGATTTAATAACATTTTTGCCTTGATTGCTACAAAATGCAGTTTTAAAGTTTTATTTTAAAGCCTGGTTTTATTACACTTCTTGATGTTTTGTTGGAGAGGAGCAGCTTTTGAACCTTCATTTCTGCAGCTGGATCTCTCAATCTGAAGTTCTTGATGATCCAGAAAACTTACTTGTGATGCAATATTGTCAGCGGTAGTTTCCTGCATGTGATGCAAAGTGCTGATGCTGCAGCTTTTCTTCGCAGGAAGCCATTGCTGAGGCCAGAAGAAGTGATTTCAACACATCTGCTCCTCTTTTATAGCATTCAGTTTGCAGATTAGATGAGTTCAGGCTGTAAGATGACAGGAGGTTAGCTCATCATTCAAGGCTAAAATACACAAGAAATAGTTTTTTTAATATTGTGATGAATTAATGTGATTATTGGGTTTAATAATTAAACAAGACGATGCAGAATTTGCGTCTCTGCAGAAACGTTTCCACACCAGCATGCTGATCTTTTTTTATTATTATTATTTTGCTGATTTGTTGTGTTTCTGTGTCTGGGTGTTTTCCCCCGGGTGTTACAGTGAATTATGTAACCACGTCATCCTCAGACCTGCAGATCAAACAAACCCCACGGCTCCAGTCTGTGTCCAGAGTAACGACATTACAGCTTCGGACCAAAGAACAGCTAAAACCCATTAGTTCAGCAAACTGAACACCTCTGGGTTGAGTTTGGTTCCTTTTCACTGAGCTGGAGGGAAACGGTCACAGTGACTCTGCTGCTTTACTTTCAACCAGAGCTCTGCAGAAAATGGCTGCGCAGATGAGAAGTTCAGATTTGACTGCTCTGACTTTGCTTTTTCTGTTAATGGTTTCCTGTTTTTCTCTGAAATCTCTAATGAGAAGCAGAACCATCAATGTTTCAGTTTTACGACGTTCAGATTTAAAACTAAATGTCATCCTAGAGCTTTTGCATCTTTTCTTGTTTAAAACCTTTATTTCTTTGATGGTTTTTGATGACCTGCACAGATTTCAAGTGCAACAGAAAACACATTTTTACTTTCATAGCTTAATATAAACATGTTTTTTTGTTTTATCCTTCAACAGCATTATTAGAGGAAGACTTTCAGGATTATCTGTCTTTAAATTTGAATAAGATGAAAGTTTTATTTAGATGGGAGGAAATTTGTTTTAATAAACCTTCGTTTGTCATATAGCTTCTTCCGATGATGCTGTTTTAAAAGGCAATCTAGAAAAAAACCGTCAGGAGGGAAAAAGAAAAGAAAGGAACAAGGACTGAAGTAAAAGAGATTAGGGAAGAATCGGTCTTCAGTCAGAGGCTTCAACACTGACTGCTACTGGAGATCCTTCCTGCCCACAGCATCTCTGTTCACAGCGACTCTAAAGATGCTTGGAAGACGAGTTACGTCAGCATTTGATTTCCCTTTGGGATGAATAAAGTAATTAGTAATTAATTAAATTGAAGCAAATTTACAAGAAAATTTCAGGAAGAAAACAAAGGAATAAGAAACAAACCTGAGTCACAAAGAAACTAACAAACTGACAGAGAAAAACTATAAAACTAACTGACAAAGAAATAAAAGAAAAACTAACAAAGGAAGAAATTAACAAAGAAAGACACTAACAAACTATCGAAGAAACAAACTAGCAAATAAAAAAGCAAAGACAACAATGAAGGAAACAAACAAAAGAGGGAAACACAGAATGACTAGAGGGAGCAGGGAAAAGGGCTGAAAAGGGAGGAAATAGAGACCAAAACTTGTTGGGGACAATCAGGGAGGAGTGAAAGAACAAATAAAGGAAAAGAAGTGACAAAATAATGGGAAGAAGAGACATGGGTCATAAATGAATAATTAATTTCTGCTGGTTTGTGTTTTTCTTTGAGTTCTGGCTGAAATATTCTGTTTATATAGGCCAAACATCCAGAATTCATCTTGCAGATGTGCAGAAACCTTTTTCCACTTCAGACATCTGCTTCTGGCAGAAACCACAGATCAATGTTTCATTAACTTCAGGTGATGTCTGGTAGATCAAACAGTTGGAGATTCTTCAGTTTTACGGTTCATTTGTTGAGTCTGTTAGCTGACCGGTCCGGTCCTGACAGATTTAAGTTGCCTCTTGAAACATTTGTGCCGATTACCTTTGTTTTGTCCACAGATGTGTTTGTTTCATGACTTCTCTTGAGGTTGGAGTCCTCAGGGAGCGAGATGACCATCCAGACCCGGTGAGACGGTTCCCCTCAGCTGAAGCCCCCAGCTGGGCCTCCATCCACATGTTTCTATAAAAACTTCTTACTCACTTCATACAAAGAGACAAGCCTCCAACATGGACAACCTGATAGACTTTGATCAGCCGTCAGCGGCCTCGTCTCTCTGCGTGGAGCCTCATCACCAGGCCCACTCGGACGTCTTCTCCCCAGAGCCGCGGTCGCCTGTTCATCAGGCCCCGTTCCTACCAGAACCCCTGGCTCCAACCAAAGCTGGCTCCCAGCGTGCGGACGGACACAACGAGGACAGCGACGCCACGGAGTCCGCGGACAGCGAGAACGACATGGACCCGCCGTGTCTCGACTGGGAACTGAGGCGGTCATCGTCCTCGTCAGCTCACAGCGGCGAGGACGCAGACGCCGAGGCGGCAGAGAGGAGGCAGTTCATGAAGGCCTACGTGGAGAAGGTGTTTCACGGAAAGTAAGGAGCGACGACCTTTATTCCATATCTCACCTTCTGACGTCATTAAAACGACAGTTAGAGTGTTATCTTGGAGTAACGAAGCTAATGTTGGGTCTATGGTCCAGATTTTACAAGAAGATTTGTAGTTTTTTGTATCAAAAATATCTTATTGATTCCTAAGGAAAATTAATTAGACCAATAAGATCCATGTGGCTGGCAAAGAGCGATCCGATCTGTTGCCTCAAAACAGCCCAGAAGAGTTCAAGTCAAATGTCTTAAGTTTCCGTCCACAAGCTTTTCACGATAGTTTGCTGTAATTTTGACCCATTCCTCTGCGTCCTCGCCACTGTGAGCCGTCAAGGACGCAGATGCCGAAATAACAGAGATGAGGCAGTTCATGAAGGTCTGTGTGGAGAGTAAGGAACAACGACCTCCATTCCATACTTCACCTTTTAATATTACACCTAGTGATATCCTGGGGTAGCAAAACTGGTTAATGAGCTGGATGTTGGATATGTTGTTCAGTTTGTCCAGATTTTACAAGAAGCGGTGTAGTTTTTGTATCAAAATACCTTATTGATCCCTAAGGGGAATTAATTAAATAAATAAGATCCATGTGGCTGGCAAAGAGCGATCCGATCTGTTGCCTCAAAACAGCCCCATAGGGTTCAAGTCAAATGCTTTATGTTTCTTCTCACAATAGTTTCCTGGAATTTTGGCTGATTTCTCCTGGAAGAACTGGTGTAACTGGTTGGGTTGCATTTTTTTCACTTCCGGCACCAATGCAGGTGTCTGAGGTTTACTCTCAGCCAACACCAATCCAATTTAGAAAAACGAAGCTGAATTTTTTTTTTTTTTTAACACAGATATAATTACATGAATTACAAATTTATGTGCTAACTCTGTAACGGTACAGCACACTCGGATACACCAACCGCTTCACAAGCTTGGTCAAAAACGTGAAAACACCAATATACACCAATACACAAATACACCAATATGCTGACTGCCTTGGTCAAATGTAAAAAAAAATGCAATAAACCTTTAAAATGGCTCAGAAAGTGTAATTAGAAAATCGTAAATGTAAAATAAGTAGTAAAGCGCTCAGAGCACATAGCACAGAAATAGACTGAATAGATCTGTCGTTATGGATCCGGTGCATTGTCACCAATAACCAATCTATAATTTTTTCAGTATTGGGATCAATACAGATACTAATAAAAGCCAGTGGGAGGATTTCCTGGCTTGTTGTCCTCCTTTCATCTCCCACAATAACCAGAAACATCGAGTCTCTTTAAAAACTCATGACTCGCCATCTGATCCCCCGGGGCGACGACTGTCAGGGCGAAGAGCTGAAACGAGCTTCTCTAAATGCCACGTCACATTTCGTTTCGTATTTCAGACTTTTCCTTTTGGTTTTCTGCTGCTTCTCCTTCCAGTCCTGACCAGATTAATAATCATCTGTGGACCAAACCCAGTGACCTGCTGGTCTGCTGCGTCCTTAAGGATTACATGCATCAGCATCATCGTATTGACCTGCTTCATCCTTTAGTAATAAGTCCAAATTCTCTGTGTGTTTTTACTGGATCTGAAAAAGAGAATTTAAAACTGCAGGACTGCCCTAAACAATGTTGACTTTTGGAAATAATCAGACACACTGTGGGGTGAGAAAGCGGGTGTTTGTGGGAGTGTGTGTGGAAACGAGCCACACCAAATGTTTCCCACAGATTTGATGAATTGCAGCTGAGCTGTTTGTTTTGCAGGGAGGACTTTGACCAGGAAGAGAAGGCGAGGTTTGGAGAGCTGTGCAGCGGAGAGAACGGAAAAGGCAGGGAATGGTTTGCCAAATACGTCAGCGCCCAGGTGAGTGCGTCCAGACGTCACGGCTGACCGCCTAAAAGTCAGATAGCATCACTGAAGTGACAGCTTTAAGAGAGAAGATGTAACACAGGGACAAACCTGCTGAAAACCTGCATCCTGACACCACTTCCTCAAACCTCAAGAACATTTTTCACAATGTATTTAATTATTCTTTTTATTCACAGATTGGTTTTAAAGAAAAAAAAAGAATTATTTCTTTCCCTTGTTTTTCTTTTTGTCTGTTTTTCTCTGAACTTTTCTAACAGTGCCAGTAAAACTCATTGTGGGAATGTGCTGTGACCTTTTGAAGTGATAAATTTAAATTTTTTTTTATAAAACTCACCAAAATTTGCCACATTAACAAAATGTGATGTTGGTAAAAGCACTGAGGAAACCCAGCCTGTTTAGAGCTTCACAGTTTATCCACCCCACACGGCAGACGCATTGTTTAAAGTTTAATCATTTTACAGAAAGTTAGACTTTACTTCACTGAACTCATATTTTGCTATAGTTTATGGTTTTCACACAATCACGGTTTAAATATAATGAATTTATTCAGATTTTCTTACGGAAAGTTCAGCCAAGAACGATGATGTCACTCTAGATTCTGAGCCTGAGTAATATTCAGATTTTTTTTTATTCAAACTCCTTTCATGCCCATAGTTTCATCTCCACATATGCAGTTTATACATCAAAACGTAGGTATTTCTATCTGCGTTCACCTGGTGCATCTCCCACTGCTGTAGGTCTTACAGTTTTCTGTCAAATCAGTCCAGAGTGCAGAGAGCGCTCCCAAAGCTCTCATTCACTCTCATATAGGAACAGAGGGAATCACCATAGCAACCAGTGACTCAGCATTTTCTGAGGCAATGATAATTTTACTATCCCTTCTTAGGAAATTAGTTTAAGGTTAATTGCATAAATTATTGCAATTAGATGATAATGTTGTCATTTTGAGACTATTTTCAACTAATATAAAAGTAATAATGGAATATCAATGCAAGTACACCCTCTCGAACTTTAAAAAAGATTTTAAATTTTCAAAATGAAAAAATCAAAACAACTAAAACATCAATAATTAAAATGGATTATGAAGTCTTTTTGGTAAAATATCATCTTTAAGGCGTTTAAAGGAGTGCAGCAGACAGACATAACTCAGTTATTCTGTTTTTGCAGCGCTGCCATTCCAAATGTGTGAGCGAAGCCACGTTCTACAGGCTGGTCCAGTCATTTGCAGTTGTTCTGTTTGAGTGAGTATTTCTGGATTCACCATGTTTTCACTGAGTTTGACAGGAAACAATGAAGCAGGTGGTGGAATAACCCACTTCAGCTAAATAAGAGATACCTGAGAATGATCAGTGAGTCCTGGACGTCCTGATGGGAGAAAATAAATCATCGAAACGACGAGGAAGACCTGGATCTGATTTCAAATAATCTGAATAATTCAGTGTTTTTACTGAATTATTCAACAGTTAAAACCTTTTCCTGCCCTGTTTGGCTTATATGAGGTGAGATATTGCAGAACATTCATAATCCACTTGTGTTTTTGCAGATGTTACCAGATGGACGACTACAGCCCGGCCAAAAACCTCATGACCATGTGCTTCACGTATTACTACATCGGTAAGACCTGGAAACACTCCTCCTTTCTGCTGATGTATCACTACAATATTTATCACTTTTTTAAAGTTGTCCTCTAGTTTCTGTCAGTTTAATTACAAACACTCCCAAAGATCACCTTTCCCCTTAATTTAGGTTCATTTGAAACTTGGCTTATGTAACTTAGACCCTTATGTGCTTCCATATTTCTGAACAGAACCACATAACCAGTATTTTGCATCCCAAACCAAACTCTGAATCGATTCACTTTCCTGTTCAGGGATGTAACCTCCGCCATCTTTGTTTCTCTTTCTTCAGTTAAGGAAGACCAGCAGAGTTGGGTAGTGATGAGTTACATCTACTCAGTTACTAGGATTATCTCTACTCTTACTTTAGTAAAATTTCTGGATTTTCTACCCACTGAATGAAAAAGAAACAAGTTTTAAATTCACCAGACACACACACCTGCAGTTTTTGTTAAAGTTTTTTATTAAAAGAACTGATTTGGAAAAAAAAAAATATTTTGCCTGATTTTGTTATTTTTTTGTTGTTACTTATATAAATTGTTTTCCTTTTTGTCCTTAAAATACAAAAAATTCCTCTTAACTTTATATTTTGGTCCGTCTGATGATGTAATTTTTAAATATTAATTGATCGTTTGATCAGTTACTCAGTCATGAAGGCCAAACTTGACAAGTTAAAAGAACTGGGCCAAAAAAAATTAAATATAAGTCAAAAAAAAAAAAAAAAACGAACAAAAAAAATAAATAAAGGAAAGTTTAAAATCAAATCAAGCAATTAAAGCTGTTTGATTTTGTTGTTTGTAATTCATTGTAGATCCAAAACTTAAAATTAAAAGAAATTTCATCTAGTTTCCATTTGGGCTTCATCGAACAAATTTATTCTGTTAAGATTTGAGTCAAAGTGTTTGTTACATTTCACCAAGTTTTATAAATTAAATAAAATCTGATTTAGCAACTTTCCAGTAAACATTAATGTGTTCCTACTTGTTATTTCATAAATTGGCTATAAAAAGACACGTACTTTGTGTTAACATAATGTTCTATTGTAAGAAAATAATGTTGGTTACAATTTTACCCTGATTAAAAATACAAAGTTTGCATTAACGCCTGTACTGCACAGGACAAATTTGTGCCAATCTTGACTTACTACAAAATCACACCAAGGTCCACAACGGCCCCGGGGCCACAGTTTGGACCCCCCTGATCTAAATGATCATGAGTTAAAGGCGGCTGCGTCTCAAACTGCGCTGCAGCGGAACGGCAGCCAGCGGTTTGCATCACTCTGTGCTGATTCAGACGGTTGCCACCTCTGGTTTGCTTTCTTGCAGCAACGCCACAAATAAAAGCCACATTTATGCTTCTGCAAGCAGGAGGCCTTGTGTGATTAATGCAGTAGTGACACACAGCGTTGCATCAACATGCAGCTGACTCTCCAGGTTGCTCCACCTAGGCGTTTCTGCTTCATCCGGTGGTGAACCTGCAGCAGGAAGCTTCGCTCAGACGCAAGAGAACAAGAACGAAACTCGATCCAAAGAAAAGCAGCCGGCTGTTTGTTTAAAGGCTCTTTCAGCTGATGGATTAAAAGCTGTTTTCATTTCCTGCTCACTGAGCTGCAGCTGGTCTAGGTGTTGCCAGATACTGTTGAGGCACTTTTCACACCGAGCTGCTGCTCTGTAATGACCCGTGAGATTAACCTGTCTGCAGCAACCGAACCACAGGTAGCTGCTGGTAAACCCTCGAAGGCAGCTGTTTTTATTTATTTTTTCAGTCAGCAATGCAGAGATACAACTTAAAAAACAGAAATATCTTCTGATTATTTGCTGAATTTCTTTCTTTCTTATTTTTAAAAGACCATTAGTAACCTCTAACCATCGCCGCCACATCTTTCCTGTTAAAACTTATGAAATAAAACTACAAGTTTGTTCCTGTCCATCTCTGTTTATGCGTCCGACAGCGCAGCACCCAGTGACCGTTTTTAAACTGAAATCAACAAAATAAAAGTGATATTAGGCTACCGGCTGCCTGTGTTTCAACAGGCTTTAAAACCGTTCAAACGGTCAGTAGAATAAATTTATTTTCTATAAGTCTCCGTCTGCATGCCTCCTGTGCAGGAAAGTGCCCGCCGTCTCCCTCTGACCTGCTGGACCGCGGTAACCCACAGGCAGGCCTGGACTCGTACCTGAACAAGGCGAACTCCTGGCTGTCGGGGAAGAAAGACGCTGCAGAGCGCCTTCTGAAAAACACATCGAAAACTGACGTCAAAGGCTTCTTCGGAGGCCTGGAGAGCAAACTGAGGAGCACAATGGCTCCCAGGTCTGAGTGAGTGACAGCAACACGTCTGCTTTGAAGCTCGTTTCTTTAAAACTTTCTCATGTGTCTCCATTCCTGCGTTTTCTGGTGACAGTGAAGGCCCCGTTGAAATGAAACCCAAGTCACCAGGTAAAATGCAGCAAAAATCAGTCTGCATTCTCCACTTTTAGTTAATAAATATATATATATAAATAAACTCTTCTATGTTTTTGTTTTAATTTCTCCAGGCTCAGAGGCTCCAGAAGAGAAGAAAGGAGAAAAGATTTATCTGTACACTCACCTGAAGCAGCAGCCCATCTGGTAAGAAGGAGCAGAGCTACAAAATGTTTTACATAAAAAAGAGGATTCATACTTTTGCTTGAAAATAATTTAATTTCAATTAGGTGTTTTTTTTTTCCAAGGACTGGAAAGTGCTTGAATTCTGTATAAAGTCCTTGATACTCAAACTGCACAGTTTTGTAATAAGGTGCAACGTAACTTACGCTTAATTAAAAACCTAAATTTGGAAAATATTTACAGCTGAAACCAGATATTTTCATACACCCAACAAAAAAAGAAAAACATTTTCAAACATTTTTTCTTGCCTTCTGGAGTTAAATCAGACTAAACTTCTCTTGTTTTAGGTCAGCTGGAGTTGCCAAAACTATTTCATTTATTCCAGTTTTTGGTAGGAAGGGAGAAAAGAGAAAATAAAACGATGTGAATGAAATGATTGAGCTTGTTTTAATTTATCCTGTGACTAATTGACTAATTGATTAATTGATTATTGCGGTAGGCCGAGTGGAGCTCATGCTGTTGTGGAAGGAAAACATGTGAACGCTCCGTCTGTTTCAGGCACACGCTGAGGTTCTGGAACGCGGCGTTCTTCGATGCCGTCCACTGTGAGCGGACGAAGAGGTCTCCGACCACGAGGTGAGACAGGACGAGAAGTGTGGAAATGTTTCTGACTCTGTTTGAGGAAGTTTTGAGGATCTGGAGTGACGCTTTCCTGTCTTCTGTCTCCTCCCTCTGACTAAAACGGCGTTTCTGACTCTTTCTGCTTGTTCACTCTGACTCTTTGTTTCCTTGTGCCTTGCTACCGGGCAGCGGAGCGCAGGACGCAGAGAAAGACGAGAGGTCTGTCCTTCCTTTAGGCTCTAACGAAGGCATAATGAGAGAAAATGTTAGGATTTAAGTAGGTGGGGAACTGCGGTGCAGTTATAGTTGTAACTCAGAGGGAAGCAATGCAACACGCCCCGTTATTGGTTATTGGCATCTGACCAACACAAACAGTCAAAACTGTTACATTTTGATGTTTATCATGCAGGAAAAGCGAGCTTCATGAACTGGCTGTTTTTTATGTTTCTAAATTTCTCTATAAAACCTTCCCACACCATGGTGCCACCACCGTGCTTCACCATGGACTCCCTCCTGCTGGTGGACATTTAGGCTGCATTCACACCAGCCTTAATCCAACTCCAGCTCATTTGTCCTGAAAGTCCAGTTTGTTTGGGGAGGTGTGAACGTGCAATGGAACTCTGGTGCAGACCATAAAAGCAAACTGGTTCGCCAGTTTGCTTTTATGCAAACTGGTTCGAGGTTTCATCGAACTGAAACCTCTCGGTCTCAGTTCGATGTAAGCGAACTGTGGCGTCGACCGGAGCTAAGCATCTTCTTCAGAGGTTTTCAAGTCATTTCCTTCAGTGGTTCTTAGTGCAGCGCCCCCACAGGCTCGTTTGACTCAGTGCATTTCGGGCCGTTTTTAGAGGATTCAGTTAGAAATAACTGGATTGTTATGAAGTTTAATCTTTAGTCGTTAAACTTCCGGACAGGTTCAGAGAGGGACAGAATGAGAGCAGATATGAGACACAAATTAAATATTTTAATGAGAGATCAACATGTCATCTTAACTAGCCAGATTTAGTAACTTCGGGTTTGTTCAGCAGACTCGAGTTTTGCTTTCGATATTTCTGAGCCGTCTTCGTCTCTTGGCATACTGCTGTGATTCTTGTGTCGCCCCCTGGTGAGCAAACGCATCGCAGCCACAGAGTGCACAGACAGGTTGTGAAATGACTGCAGCGATAAATATATTTTAATCGGGAGCAGTCGACTCTGAAGGTGCTCTCTGCTTCTTCACAGCTCACTGCATGTCCTCACCAACGATCTGCCTGAAAACGAGACGTCTTCTCCATCTGCATGCTCCTTCTGCTCCACTCTGCTTTCCTCTGCAGGACATTTCCACCATATGGACTGATGTAATGTTGGGATTAAAATAGATGATTTGATTGAAATGTAGGTTCCAGGATTTCTAAGAAGAAAAAAAACAAAAAACAATCATCATGAAAGCTAAACATTTACTTGATTTATTTAGCGTTTTTGGTCTAAACCTGAGATTTTGTGCTCTCCATATGACCCAATCCGGTCACCAGCATTTCATAATTGCCTTGAGGAAATCAAATCACATCTGTTTCAATTCTTAAAGGTCAAAACAGGCAACGACTTTGAATTTTCCAGCAGTGACATTTAGGGAATCACTAAAGTGAAGTGGGAGGAGCCTAAAGCAGCGAGAGGCAGACAACAACACAAACCTCAAGTAAACAGTAAATCTGTTATAATTTATATAGAAAAGAGGTAACCATGGCAGACAGAACCTTCTGGTGGCCACAGATGTACATTTTATGAGTTTTGACCAGGAGTTATGCGAGGTTAAAGGGAGCCAAGCTGAAATATAATGGGAGTTATGAGAGTTTTTTATTTGTCAGAAAACTTTAAAGTTTTATGACAAACTAGATGAAAGTTAGTAGAAATCCCTAAAATTTCATGAATAAAATGAATATGTGGAGATGAAACTGTGAGCATGAAAGTGGTTCAAATCAAATTTTTCTGAATATTTCACAGGGTTGGAATCTAGTGTGTGGGACATTATCTGGGAAATCTGAAAATAAATCATCAAAGTTAAGCTGCGATTGTGCAAAAACTGTAAAAAGTATTAAAAAGTAATTTCCTCTTAAGCTTTCTGTGAACCGCTCAAACTCTGAATGGTGTTTCTGCTGGAAAGTGTGGCTGATCGGTGGAGCTCATTGCACCGAGACCCAGTTATAGTTCACCAATCCCGTATCTCATTACACACTATTATCTTTGTGACTGATCTGCGATGCCTTTTGTAACAACGCTTCATGTCTCTGCTGTTGGAGTGTGCAGGCATGAAAACCTTTCCTGCTGCTGTTTTCAGTTTCTGCTCCTCATCTGCTTGTGACGGACCAACGATGATCCTCGGTGAGGGATCATGTGTTGTGCTGCTGCTGACGGCTCACCCATTTCACGTGTAACAACCGCAGCCGTTTACAGTTCCAGGGCTGGTTGTCATTGTTACCGTCTGAAGCTCTATTTCTGAGTTGTGTTTTGTGTTTGCATCGTGTCAAACATCCTGTTGCTTCGCGGTCACGCCACCGCCTGTGGTTTGACGCCACACAGGCAGCGCTCAGTCGTTTTCGCTTGATGCTGCTTTGACACCCAGCCCTGAGCTGTTGCCGTGGCGAAGCCGAAAGGTCAGAGGTCAAGGCTGATTGCAGCTCTGTGTGATCTGCAGGGAGAAGTGGCATCACTTGACCCCGAAGGAGAGAGAAGAAAGCTTGAAAATCGATGAGAACATCACATTTGGCCAGCTGGGGTGAGGAGCGCTGCAAAAACACAAAACCTCACCAAGTGGTTTTGGTCCAGTTTCTAGTGCAAATATCTTAGTAAAATTGGAATAAGACGAAATATGAGTTTTCAGAAATAATTCCTTAACATTGATGAAAGTGTTGAAACTTGATTCTGACTGCAGTAGTTTTTGTTTTTTTTTACTGTTTGTGTTTTCAGGACTTTCACCCACAACATGCTGGCGTTCGGTCTGAGTAAAAAGCTCTGTAACGACTTCCTGAAGAAGCAGGCCGTCATCGGGAATCTGAACGAAGGTCAAGCTCAGTGCGCCCAGGGCGGCCATCTTGTTTCTATCTATATGGACCTTAAATTCAGGTCAACTGTGCGATGAAGTGCAATAGTCAGGCTAAGGAGTAGTTATAACATTACACAAATACAGACATAGTAATACAAGAGAGAATGTATTACCAGGATAAAGTCTTAATGTAGCCAGAAAGAAGCCTTAGCATTGGGAGAATAAGGTGCACATTTTATGATCTTCAGCAAAAAAATGACAAAAAGTTAAATATCAAATCATTTCCTTATTTTCATCTCATGACTTTAAGACGCACCAGTAAGATACTGCCTATATTATGACTATATTCTCGTAATTAATCAATTATTTGGTCCTAATACTTTGCCGTTCAACTCACAGAATGAATGATTGGAAGAAAAGCCAGTTTTTGGAAATGTTTTCTGTCTTTTGTAATTTCATTTTTTTTAGAAAACAAAGCCAAAAAAACAAGATTAACATTGGACCTGGTTTGAAATTTTTTTATTTCATTTTTATGCCAAATAAGCCCAGCTCTTCCTCTTTTTTTAGCTCTTTTCTCTGGCTTCCTGCCTATTTTACCATTAATCTGCACGTCTTCCTGGTTTTCCTTCCCCGTCTCTTCACTTTTCACTCCTGCAGAACTTTAATCAATGATTTTTGTCTGCAGATTTAAAACAGAAATGTGCTTTTTGTTTCCACCTGCAGAGCAATACCAGCTGCTGAGCGACCATATTGAGAAGATGGCGGCTGAGTGAGTTGGAGATCAGCGCCGGTTTCCTTCCAGTTCACTTCTGTGTTTATGTGGTCCAGTGCTGAGAGATACCATCTGCAAACTGCTGGAATATGAGCAATATTATATTAAACGCACCATAAAGTCTGCATCCACTGTTCATGTGAAGGTGTCGCGTATCCCCGTCAGACTCGTTTGGTGTTTTGAAATGTCTCATTAAGGATTCAGCGTGCTGTGATCTGATGTTCAGATGTTTATTTTATTTTTTTATTGTTCTGTAGATTTCCTTCTTAAACTGACAAGATGTTGACATAATTTAGAAATTCAAGCTTCAATCTGCACTACAAAAACATAAAGTCTTACCAAGTAGTTTTAGTGTTGTTTCAATATGTTAAGACCAAATTATAAATAACTTTTCAACAAGATATTGGAGCTTGTTTTAAGTAATTAATTCCTTAATATTGATGAAAAATATTTGTTCCATTGGCAGATTATTTCATGGGGAAAAAATGGCTTGTTATAAGTGAAATAAGTATTTTTTTCATCAATATTAAGGAAATATTTACTTGAAACAAGCTCTTACATTTTGCTGAAAAGTTCATTTTAAATTAGGTTTTTTTTTTTTTTTTTTTTCATCTTTACTAAGATATTTCCGCCAGAAACTTGACCAAAAATGCTTGGTAAAATTTTGCGGTTTTGCAGTGCACTCTGTTAAACGCTCATATTCTCCAAACCAAACTACAAAATCAGAAAAGGGAGGATTAAGATGTGAAATTATGACATTTCGTTCTGCTTTTAGCTGCTTTAACCGCCTCACAGACACACAGATTTTCCCGCCTGCTAAGTGCCTTTTGTGGATCGTTACTCCCGAACCTCGCCGCGCTTCCCTCCCTCCTCCAGGAGGCTTCATCGTCCCGGCTCTGAGTGTCGTGTCCCGCCCGTCCGCCGGGTCCCGCTGCATGCTGCATGTCCAAACTCTGTGGTTGAACTGTGGAGGTAGCTGCTGTGACTGTGTCCCGCCACTAAGGGGCAGCATTGCAGCATTGATATGGCTGGTGTAAATATATTCCTGATGCTAAATGTGGAAAAACCATCTGTGGCGCTCCCATGTGGTTCTTCTGTGAAGTGAAAGCATTTTTGTTGCCATTGATCCCCTGAAGAAGGATCGACCCATTCAGAGTAAAATGTAACTGTATCTGTTGTTGTGTTGTATCTGTCGGCTCTCTATAAGCCATTTGCACTAAATTTACGCTCTTCATGTCCATCCAAGAGTGTTTCTGGATTCCAGGTGGAGCTGTCCAACGTGTTCAACATTAAATTAATGTAATAACATTTTAAAACAAAGTGATTAAATTGTGATTATGTTTAAAAAAAAACATTTTTTCTTTCAGTGTGACGTTTCTTTCAGGTTCAGATTATTTGCAACTCAACATATTGAACACAATATGAGATATGGAGAAACCAAAGAGAGTTTCTTACATTCCAATTTAAAAAGGTAGCAGAGAATGACGGTTTGTCATCGGGTCAGTGTGGGCAGATGCCCAGGGCGGTATTAGAAAGGGGCGGAGAAACCAAGAACTAGAAAATAAATCATTTTGTCAGTTTTTCTCTGAAGTTTGATAGTTTTTGAACGCAGAGAAGAAAGTTTCTCTTGTTAGAACCAAAACAAACTAAAAACAAAAAAATCAAAATGTGCAACTCAGGTGGACGTAAATGGGTTTCTGTGACTTTTGCGAATTATATTTAATCCCTTGTTTCTTTCTTTCTCTCTTTCTTTCTTCCTTCCTTTAATGAGTAAAAAGTATTTTCACAGAAAAAATCCCAGGTGTGACCACTAATTACAAAACGCACACTTTTCCTTATCCACTATTACTTGGCAATATTTTTGTTTTTCAAATACAGGATAAATGTCACGTCATGTTTCGAAAAAATCTGAAATGATTCAAAATAGTTTCCCTATTTCCATCAGAAAAATTAACATTTCACCATCAAGTGATTCTAAATATCGCTTTATTTTGAGTTATTTATTAAAAAAATAAAGCGAAGGAAAAAATATTTTCAGAGCATTTTTTCTTCTTCGGTGATCCGTTTGGGTCTGAAGTGTGAGTTTTCCTGGAAGGATCTCAGAGGGTTAATACTGTAACCCAAATAATTTTTTAAGCATGAGAAAATGTAGCCGGGTTTATTTGTTCTTGCCTCCCAAACATCGACTTTGATTATTTGACATAATTTAAATAAACTCCAGCCATGACAGTGATCCTAAAGGAGAAACATTTGAGCAGAAACAGATGTGACAGAAAAACCCCGAAAGTGTTCCTGCGCAGTTCGGTTCGTCTGCTCCGTGTTGATGGAGACAATGTGCTGGAGAGGTCCGGGCTCGATCTCCACGCCATTTCCAGCTCCGCGGATAAATAAACAGCAGTCACGCCAGATGAGCTCTGATTGGATGCCACGCAATGAGCTGTGAAAGGCCCGTCAGCGGTGTCACACTATGAGCAGCCGGCTCCGTCTAATTAATGCCAGACCTCGGCACAGTCATGCAACGCTCACAAACCCAGATTCAGACGTGAAATATGAGGGTAGATCCGTTTAATGTCGTGGCTGCTGGTTCCGCGTCTGAAGGGGAACATTAAGTCACATTAAGCCTCTTCAGTCACAAAAAGGATTTGCAGCAAACTTTACAAATGAGACCCAAATTAAACACTTTATCAATCAGGCTTGTGTAATGCATTTCAGCAACAAGGCAGTTTAAAGCATCATAGAAACACAGTCAGCTGAAACAAAATGTTCTGTCTTCAAAGTGTTGATCAGTTTTTCATTTATTATGGTTCAAAAGCAACTCCGGGTTTTCAGTCTGGTAGATTTTCATTTGTTTTGCAGTTTTCTGGAAGTTTGTTCCACATTTGTGGTGTAGAAGCTGAAAGCGGTTTCTCCATGTTTGGTTCTGGTTCTGGATGCAGAGCAGAACCAGAAGACCTGAGAGGTTCTGTTAGGTTGATAACAGCAGATCTTTGATGTGTTGTGGTGCTAAACCTTCACTAATGTATAAACTAACAGCAGTATCTTAAAGTCTGTTCTCTTCCTGGTTTAAACATGGCGGACAACACTGAGGATTAAGTCGTTAATGAGCTCCGGTCGGACAACAACTTCAAAATTGTAATAAATGCTCCTCCATTAGCATCCATGGTTACACAGAAACACAGAACTTCTTCTTCTTCTTCTTTTTATGGCGGTTGGTAAAAAACTGAGCACGCTCTCTACGTGTGACGTTATTGCGCTCTCTACTGCGCATGCGGGATACTTTCAGGTCGGGTCAGGTTCACACAGGAGATCGCAGAAATTTGGAAGCGTGAACGACAACGCCAAAAAAAAAAAAAAAAAAATAATATTTCCCCAAAAAAATGAAAAATAAATAAATAAATAAATCTGACTAACGGCTGCAGTGTGAATGTATCGAAACTCAACCATACTTCCAGGTGACGGTCCCCACGTTTCCAACCTTCCAAAATCCAACTTCTCTCCCTTTATGAAAAACTCCGATGCGTTTACAGACTCTCTGGAAATGCCAGATTCAACAAACATGTTGGGTTTGTGAGAGAGCAGCTGTGCAGCATAAAGTCCTCCTCAGCAGTTTGTTTGGCTTTTAGGCCGCGGATGAAGAGTGTGAGTTTGTGTGGAGACAAACCGAACACGGTTCTTCAAGGAGATGTGTGACGTCGCTCCACTTCCGGCTGGATTAAGTGTTAAAGTCAGGGTGGTCCCGATCCGAGGGTGGTAATCCTGCTGCCGCGTACAAGTCTCCACACACACACACACACACACACACGCTCCCCGTGGGATCGTGAGTGTTTGTTTACAGTTGGAGAAAGCAAAGCTGCAGAGATGTTGAAACATTTTCTACGTCTCGTTTCGCGGAGCCGAGGGTCCAGGATGTTTTCCTTCAGAACTTCAGTTTGTGGAGCTTCAACAGCAAGATCCAAATGTTAAACATACAATAAATATTTGTTTCTGTGCGTCGCAGCGCTGCCGAGCACACATGCAGGAATAATCTCCATGTTTAGGCCGAGCTTCTGACAAGAAAGAGGAACGAGAACGGGAGAATGTTCTGTTTGGATTTTACTTTTTTATTCGGATTTCTTACAGATACGATCAAAGATTTAAAAAAGTAGTTTAATAGAAAGTCATAAAAAAATTAATGAAACTGATGCGTAAAGGAGAGGAAACATGTTACGTTTCCCATGACAGAGCTTATAAAAAGTAGTTTTATTATGATTAAAAAAACTTTAACATCAAAGCGAAAAACTTATTTTACAATACAATGACAATTAAAATAAAATATAAAGCAAGTGATTCCCAGGAAATTTTATTCCATTTTCAATAATTTCTTATTTGATTTTTATTTCAGTTTTGATTGTCAATTTTACAAAATAAAATGCTCAAATACTGTAAATAGTAATTACATCTCCCGTTTAAGTTGTACTTATATTCTCGTTTTGACAGTTTTAATATAAAACATTTGTTTTTTTTTATTTTATTTAGATTTTTTAATTCTAATTCCTTTTACTAATTCCTTTTTTATTTATTTTAAACCTGATAGAAAATTTATATTTTATTTTTGATTTAGTTTTAATTGTGAATTTCGCAACTTAAAATGCTTAAATTTTCTAAATACAAATTAAATCTCTCATTTTATTTCCACTTGAAATCAAAGTATTTTTTATTTAAATTATATTTATTTATTTATTATTTTTCAATTTATTTAGTGCATTCTTGATGTATTTCAGGAAGAGAAATGAGTTGAACTGAGAGCTGCTGTGAGTCTCAGAACATCAGAACCAGGTTTGGGTTCATCAGAACTCCTGCTGTGTTGCTGCACATCTGCCTGCTGTTTGGGTCCGTGTTGTAAACAGCCTCAGTGCCTCTCTGGCGGACAATGTGACTTATTGAACTAAGTAAACCTTACGTGATTAGCGGCTAATGTGTCCTGAACCGGGTCCATCCGTCTTCATCACCGCCCTGCCCTCCCGCCTGGTGCTGAGTGTGTATTTGGACAAGTGGAGGTGGTTTATGCAGGGAGTGAAAACATATAATAAACACCGGGATTAGAAGCCCTTTTGATCCAGAAAACTCCAGACGGTGATATTTAGAGCTCGATTCCACATGGAGGGAAGTTAATGACTCCTCTCGTGTTTGTCTCAGAAACCGGGCCGAAAACTGAGACATCGAGACAACACCGGGTTCAAAATGCTCCGAGCGGATCCGCTGGGATTTCTAAAAGCGACACGACTGACAATTAGCTGCGGTTCACTGAGATTTCCTGCACATTAAATTCAGCTCAGACTGAAAACACTTCATTAATCCCAAAGGGAAAATAAAAGTCATAACTCACGTCGTTGTGGATTTGGTGCAGTGGTAGCAGTCAGTCTGCAACGAGCCTCTGACTGAAGACTGTTGCTGCGTGATGGTCTGAACATGCAGCTCAATACTCAGCAGAAACAATGTTCAGCAACATGTCATGGATTAGCACCATGGGTTGCTGTGCTATTCCACCTCTTTTGCTTTTGCCGCTCCTCTTTAAAGCTGCAGGAACGTTTACAAAAGTGTTTGGTTCTCTCCCCCCCCCCATATTTGCTAAATGTTCACCATGTTGTGATAGTACATTATGAGACAGATAAGCTGTGAAAAGCTCGAGCTCCTTCGTGTCTGAAGAAAAGCACCACTCCTGACCTAAAACAACCAATCAGGGCCAGGAGGTGGGTCTTAGCACTGACAATCAACTTGTGTACCTTGTGCTAAATATATTGATGCCGAAGAAACAATTTAACAATTAACAGTATATCATCAGTGGCTATGCTAACTAGCCTAACAATTTGTGGTGAACCAATAGGGGAGTTTCTGAGCAGCACATACATGAGAGTGACTGACAGTGGTAAGACCCTCCTCCTGTTGTTGAGTGAATGGGAGAACTGAGAGAGCAGAGGAGCTCGCAGATTATAGGAAATGAAATCTGAAGCTATCAGGCAGATGCTTTAAACTTAAGTCACTTTTTAGCAACATAGCCGCTTTTTTAGGTCAATAATTCACCGTGTCGGCACAGATTTTTTTTTTTTTTTTGTTGTTGTTTTTTTTATGAAACAGATAATCTGTGAAAAAGATTGATCTCCTTCACCTCCTCTATGAGCCATCTGAAGAAAGGCACCAAAAACAACCAATCAGAGCCAGGAAGCGGGTCCATGAGGATGACTGACAGCGCTAAGACCCGCCTCCTGGCTCTGATTGGTTGAGCCAGGCAGAGGAGCTCAATTTTTTTACAGATTATCTGACTCATTTGTAAAAAAAATATATACATATATTCATATGAAAGTTACATACTGCTCCTTTAATATTGATTAAAAAGTATTGGTTCCACTGGCAGATTATTTTCACTTATGAGAAAAATATCTTGTTATAAATGAAATGGTCTGCCAGTAGAACTAATATTTTTTTTATGTAAATATTCAGGAATTTACTTAAAGCAAGCTTCTATATCTTATTGAAAAGCTAATTGTTAGTTTTGTCTTAGTTTCACTAGAAATGAGACCAAAAATACTTCGTAAGACTTTGTGTTTTTACAGTGTAATCTGTTTCTCAGGTCTTTGAGGATGAATTGAAGCTAAAAAACAACATTAACTGTCAGGATGAAGTACATTTAGGACGGCCAGAAGATGATATTTCATAGGGTCCAGTAAAGCATCTGGTTCTGGCCGACCGTCGGCTCAGTTTGTTTCCTCTCACAAGTAAATCTGACAGGATTTCCTCACCGTCTGAAGCTCTTTCACAGGAGGATCTGTTACCGTTCAAACACAAACCAACAGTTATTAATAATCTGTCAGGGATCACTGGAGGATGGAGAGACCTCTCCTCTCCTCTCCTCTCCTCTCCTCTCCTCTCTGAGGTTTTCATCATGTTTTATTTACACGTCTGCCCAAGGAATCCTATACACAGGAAATGCTTGTGATTGTGAGGGAAGTTTATTTATTTCAAACAAACATTCCTGATTTGCTCAGCGTCGGCCTCGCAGCTCCTCTGTGGAGTGTGGGTCTATATTTAGCCATGATGGCGAAGCGGCGCTCTGATTTCATGCAGGTGACAGGATGGAGGTTGGAAACTCTTAATGAAGCCTCGTTTGTTATTTTAAGGTTTTATTGCAACAATGTTGACTTTTTCTGTCATTTTATCAGCCTGTCACATCGATGTTGAGCAGTTTTACTCAGTTGCTTCTTCTGCAGGGTTTAGATGAGGTGGAGGGCTGGACTTTGACTAGGCCATAATTTTCTGCTCTTTGGATTCTGGCTCTATTTATTTGGTCTGCAATCTGAGGTTCCAGAGTTACATTATGTCCTTCAAACCGATTGTTCATAAAACTTGAGAAATATTTTTAAACATAACAAGAAAAAAATAAAAGTTTTAACATGGCTTGAATGTTTTTTAAATGGTTTATTTGCACAGAATCTCCATAGCAATAAAGACATCTTTCTCCATTTTTAATGTCACTTTCATTTTTCAGTTTTTTTGGTCATTTTCTAATATCAAACATGTTTTTCAGCATATTTTCTACATTTTTAAATGTTACATTTGCATAAAATCTCAATTAAGGACATCTTTCTTCATGTTAAATACATCTGGACTGTTTAATTCAAGAAAATAATTTTAATGTCTTGTAAAAGTTTGAAATTTTTCTTTCTTTTATAAAGTAAAATTTCATATAAACATCTAGTTTTAATGCAATAAAACATCATTTATGCAGCAGATGTTCACAAAACTTAATTAATGGGGCTCATAAAGGGGGAAATGGCTGCTTTGGTTGCTGAAGTGGCAGTTTTATAATTTGGTTATGTGGCTCTTTGAACAGGGCAGCATAAACTGGGGAGTTTGGGTTCAAAACAATTATAAAATCTGAAGTTTTGTTTTGCTTAATTTATTTAGTGAAATTCTAAATTTGTTTGTTTGTACATTGTAAAAAAAATCAATTAGAGAATTGCAGCAAATTGGATTCACTTTCATTATCAGTAATTTTCCCTTTATTCCTCTTGTTGCTTCCCGCTCGGATCCAGAGTTTGATTTATTTTAGGATTCCTGCAGCATGTTGACTGCAAAAACAATCAGATCGAGCATTAAAGATGCTAAAAGATGCATTCAGGGGGCACAGGTTTTTTTTTCTGCAAAATTTTTAACATCTATTTGTAGCATTTTTGACACCCAAAATGCTAAATAATGACAGTTGGCTGTAGTTTGATGCAGGAAAACAGCAGAAACATTCTGGTTCAGTCCTGCCTGCATCAGCAGGGTGATGCACAACTAACCAAACACACTGCAAAAATCTTACAAAGTATTTTTGATCTTACAGTGCAAATATGTTAATACACTGGAAATAAGACAGAATGCTAACATTTTATTTAAGGGGTGAGGTAAGACTGAGATGAACCCTGTCATAAACACAAAGGAGTCTTTATTCATGCTTATGAGTAAAGACTCATATATGATGTCAAGACGTGTCATTCTGTAATTAATTACATGGACTTTCAATCCAACTGTTAAGTCAGCCTTATTCAAACATCCCTTCAATACAGAAAAAATAACTTACAAGTAACTTTTCAGCAAAGTAAGAGTTTGTTTTAAATAATTCCTTCATATTGATTAAAGTTGTATTAGTTCCCCTGGCAGATTAATCAATTAGTAACAGACATTTTTCCCATGTTATAAGTGAAATAATAGTGCAACTAGCACTTTTTTCATCAATATTAACTTATTGACTTAAAACAAGCTCCTATCTTGTTGAAAAGTTACTTACAAGTTACTTTTGTCTTATTTGAAGATATTTCTCGTAAAGAAACTCGACCAGAAATGGTTGGTAAGATTGAAAGTTTTTGCAGTGCAGTGAACTGGAATCTGCAGGATATTTTCTGACATTCTTCTGTTAAAATAAATCAATAACAGCAATCAACAGTTTGATCTGTACCTGAACTTTATTTTTGCAACATTCCAAGGCAGAGCTGGCCAGTTTATAAGTTTTGGTTACAGCGTCCAGTAAAGTTAATCCTCACATTGTCTGGCATCTCCATGCCCTGTCGTGTTAAATTACAACAAAAAATGCATTTAAACGTGTTTGTCTGCAACAATCAAAGAAACAAGAAGTCACACATGAATAAAAACACTCAGTAATTACGCCTGTCTTTCTCCCTGCTGTTCTGCTGTATTGTTTTAATGCTGACGATGGTGATGAATGTAATAAAAATGGCGCAGATCTTGTGGTTTCTGGGTAAATATAGCTTTGATTGGCAAACTTTTACGCATCTGTGCGTAAAAGTCCTTGACTGTTTTTGCCCTCTCCCCTTCAGTGGAAGCGCAGCGCTGAGTCCGAGCAGGTGAGAGACAGGTAGGAGCAGAAGGGGAGTCCCACCTGGACCAGGTGATGGGGATGCGACCTGATGAGCGGGGGCGCGCAGAGACTTTCCGCTGAAACGTCCAGGACGCGGCCGCGCGCTTCATCTTGATTTTTGGATAAGATGCTATCGATGGTGAACCCTTTGGACCTGTCCGTCCTCTGTTCGTTCGCTCTCGGTGTTTGCTGTGCGGCAGCGGGCAGGTTGGAGCGCTGAGCCGATCCTGGATCACCGTTGGGTTCCGTGGAAATATGAGCTTTTTGTCTCTGTGCGGCTGGATTCTGCTGGGTGAACTTTAAAAGAACCGGTTCTGTGTTCGGCTCTTTATTTGGCGTCGGTGCTGTCCGCCAATCAGAGTTCAGAGTTCCCCTGGACGATACGGACACTTTGGCGCGTCTCGATCCAGGATCTTTGGAGTCTGGCGCGTCCTGCTGGCTCTTGGCCCTCCTCTTCCTGCGGCGGTAGTTTCCGTTTTCAAACATATCCAGACAGCTGGAGTCCAGGGTCCAGTAGCTGCCCTTCCCCGGCCGGCCCTTCTCTCTGGGCAGCTTGATGAAGCAGTCGTTCAGCGACAGGTTGTGCCGGATGGAGTTCTGCCAGCCCTGCTTGTTGTCCTGGTAGAAAGGGAACCGATCCATGATGAACTGGTAGATGCCGCTGAGCGTGGCGCGCTGCCCGGGCGCGCTCCTGATGGCCATGGCGATGAGCGCGATGTAGCTGTAAGGAGGCTTCTGGGGGGGCTCCTGGGACCCCGGAACCAGGCTCAAGGTGCTGTCCCCTCCGTACAGGTAGATCAGCGGGGTTCCGGAGAGGCTCAGAGCCGAGGGGGAGACAGCGAGCGGCGGCAGGCGGCCGGGGAACAGAGCCATGAGGGGAGCCTCTCCTTCACCGACTGACTCCTCACACTCATGGGGCCCCAGAAAACTGTCCTGAGCTTGTTGCGTTATGTTGACACTGAAATGGGAAATAAACTGTCCATCAGAACCGGTCTGTGTTCCCAGCCCACCCACATTCATTCAAATTTCACCTAAACCCCCTCTGTACTCTTCCCCTCCCCTTCTTCTTCCTCCGGCCCGCAGCCAATGAGGGGCCCGCTCATTCCCCTCATATGTTTACAGAATTAGTGCTTGATAAGTCTGCCCACCCAGGCCGAATCAAGCTGTGTTTATTTGGACAAATTTCCGGGCAGCATTTCCAGAAACGCGCTGATGTGCTGTTTGAAATCTGCAGGTCCAGCCCTGCGCAGAGATCTGCTGCTCCACTGAGGGAGACAAGCAAACCGGGAGGGGGTCACAGAATTAAAAACACAAAGTAAATGACTTCCAACAGTTTCTGTTCACTTATTTATGAGCCTCGTAATAAAATCCTGGCGCGCAGGGTTTAACTTCTGCATTAATTCAGAGAAAAACTGAGCTAAAGTGACAGGGGTCTGCGCTGCAAAAACACAATCTCACCAAGTATTTTATTCTAGTGCAAATATTTTAGTAGACTTGAAATGAGACAAAACTAACTTAAAATAAACTTTATAGCAAGATATAGGAGCTTGTTTTAGGTCAATAATTCATTAATAATCATTTTAAATAATACTAGTTCCACTAACAGATTACTTCACATGAGAAAAATTGAGTGGAAAACTCCACTCTACTTTTTCATCAATATTACTTATTTACTTAAAACAAGCTCATATATTAATTTTGTCTTAATTCAAGTGTACTAAGATCAGACCAAAAATATTTGGGAAGATTGTTTGCTTGTGCAATACTCAATTTACTGTTTGAATCTTCCATAATTGCTCTTCATAATTTGGGCTAAAATGATTCGTCTTTGACAACAAATGCGGTTTTTAGTTCTTTTCAAGATATCTGCAGGTTACAAGAAGTCAAATTCAGGAATTTTTATAAACATCTTTAATGACACCTTGAATTAAATTTAAGACAAATAAATAAATATAGAGTTATGGGATTTTGGTAGCTTGCTAGTTAGCAGCTAGTTACCGGTAGCCGCAACCCGTCTCGCGGGCAATGTCTGCGGGTGGCTCAAACTTTTGCCTGACAGAAAAGTCCGGTGAGTAAAAAAAAAATAAATAAATAAATTCATAGAATAATATACAATATTAAATGGTCATTCCACAATAAAACATCTAAGGCTAATTTAATAATAATAATAAAGAATTTAAGAAATTTTAGACATGAATTTAAAACATTCTGCATATCCACTGAAAGAGTCTAAAAGTGCCTTTAATATTATTCTGGATTAATTTTTAGCGATTAGATTGAAAACTGAGCTTCTTCCCACCTTTATAATTCTTCTGCAAATTTTAGAATTGTAGAATGACATATATCCATCCTCTTTTTGCAAAAGTTTTGGGCTTTTCCTCGTTTTAAAACAGAAAAAAAATATGGCAGAGGTTTAAAAATACATTTCATAAAGTGCATAAAATGATAAATTGTTGTTTCTTAAAAAGGTCAGATAGCTTTTCTGGTTCTAAATAAGTTTTATTCAGCTGGACTGAAGGCAATCATGGCTATTAACGTGTTTAACTGGAGACTGCTTTATATTGGGGATCAAAAAACTGTCAAAAATCATAAAAAGACTGTTGTTATTGTTTATTTATAACAAAACAGTCCAACTAAGAGCTAAAATGTAAAAAAAATAAATGGTGGAAAAGTTGCGTTCAGCTCAGTGTTCAGATAATTATGTGGATATTTCTGTTTCAAAAGAAAATATTCGTATCCAAAGTTTGAATTTTCCGGAGTTGCTGCAGAGGTGGATTCCCTTACAAGGACAACACAGTCGGTGTATTATTTGGAGATGGGAGCATGATGCTTTATATTCTGTATTTTCCTGTTTATAGGTCAGAGGAGGATTATAACAACTTCCCAAGTGGGCCCAGCTGGGCCCTGCTTACATTAGGGATTCAGAGCTTTTTGGTGAATAAACTCTGAAGTTTGCTCTGTTTCTCTCTCAGCAGACGGTGATTCATTAGACAATTAAACTAAACTAACATGCAAGGATGAGAAGAGAGCTAAAGAATTCGGGATCTGACATTTTAATCCTTCACAACACATTTAAGATCCATAAAAAGACACTGAGTGACTTTCAGGAGGTTCTGGAAATTGCCAGTTGCTTTCTGGAGTTTATGGATTCCATAAAGTAAACTTTAGGTTGTGAAGTTACCAGAAGATTCCAGGAAAATATCCAGTAAGTTCTGGAAAGTTCTACATAACAAGTCACAATTTAGTAAAGCTGGTCTCTGAATGTACCCTGTACGTTTTGGGAAAATAACCAGAAAGTTGCAGGCTAAGTTCCGGAAAAAATCTGGAAAATATCTGAGAAAGCAACAAGCAATTTTCAGAAATATCTATTATTTTATGTTCACACCACTACACTGCAAAAACACAAAATCTTACCAGGTATTTTTATCTAGTTCCAAGTGCAAATATTGCAGGAAAGTAAATTTTCTTTCACCAAGATACAGGAGCTTGGTTTAGGTCCTTATATTGATTAAAATATATATATATATATATATATATATATATCTCCCCCCACTAGTTTCACTGGCATATTATTTCACTTATGAAGACATTGTTCCCATGTAAATGAAAAATATCTGCTAGATGAACTAGTACTTTTTAACTAGTCCTAGTACCAAGTCACGAGTTATCCAATAATCACACAACTCTAGTCAACAGCTATGTTTTTTCTGTTGGATCCAAAGAGAACAGCTCAAAATCATAACTCCTCCACCACCGTGGTTGATAGTTAGTATAATATTTTTATGGTTTTCTAATATTTTTTATTTGCTCCTACTACACTGCAAAAGCACAAAATCTTAAGTATTTTGGGCTTGTTTTTAGTGCAAATATCTATATATATTTATATATAGGAGCTTGTTTAAAGTCTATAATTCTTTGCAGATTATTTAAGACATTTTTCCCATGTTATTAGTGAAATTATCTGCAAGTAGAACTAATACTTTTTCATAATGAGAGAATTATTGCTCTTATATCTTGCTGAAAAGCTACTTATAAGTTTCTTTTGCCTCATTTCACATGTATTAAGATATTTGAATTAGAAACTAGATCAAAAATACTTGGTAAGATTTGGTCTTCTTGCGGTGTAGTAAACTCTATGAATCAGGAAGCAATGGTCCAGCTAGTGTATAAAAGCAGGCTTGCATGTTAAGCTATTGAGGATGAATAGTTTATTTTTTGTAACACTGCAGATAGAAAATAAGTGATGTTAATGAACATAAAGAGAAGTGAGGGTCCAGAGTGTCTCTCAGCTCTCTGCTGGTGGCGGAGCCGCCCTGCGAACCGCCTTGATCAGAGCCTGCTGGATGACAGGATACAGTTTATAACATCCCTCGATGCAGGTCCGAATCCCCGCCGTCAGTGTCTCCTCCGCCATCTCACCGTCCGACTGCAGCCCAGACACCTGGTTCAGACTGGGCAGGAACGCCACCGTCAGCCCGCCCCGCTTCTCCCGTCTGCCTGACCTCCAGCTGTTCTCCTCCAGGTACGTTGGGTCGACCACGTAGGAGCCGCCATCCTGGCGCAGGGAGCAGCCCAGCACCAGGTCGTACATCTCAATCCCGGCGTCCGCCAGTGCCATGGAGGCGCAGGTGACGGCGTGGGCCAGAACTGAGCCGCTGTTCTCCAGAACCATGACGTTGACCTCGATCTGAGAGCGCGGAAACTTATGGAGGCAGACAGCCGGCTGCAGGCTCTCCTGGAGCATCAGGGAGAAGTCCTTGTCCTGGCTGCCCTGGATCCAGGAGCCACGCTCCGGGCAAGAAAACGGAGCGAAGCGCATGTCGGTGGTCAGTCTGAGACACAGAAACACACACACACACACACACACACACACACACACACAGAGTGAGTCAAAACACAAAACACACCAAAACTGTTTTCAGACTGGAGTCAGAAAACAAACCACAGGGCTGGGCGATACAGCTTGAAAATAAAATCTCTGATTTCCCCCCCCCCCCCCCCCAACCCACTCCACTTTATTTTTT
>NW_015112800.1:305908-307344 GCF_001443285.1 Poecilia latipinna | reverse complement strand
ACCGGGGTCAGTCAAATTGAGTATAAAAAAAAATTTTTATTTTCCCCCCCCCCCCACCATACTCAATTCAATTTAGATTTTTTTTTAAGTTTTTGTTTTTTTCTAAAAAGGAGATTACAAACAGAAAATATTTTCAAAAATAGTTTTTTTTAATGTAAATCCCGCTTTCTGAGTTAGACGACTGAGAATAATAAACATGATTAATAAACAGCCCTTACCGTCCAGATTTCATGTCAGTCTCATCTTTCCGCTCCGTCTCCCGCGGTCCGTAAACGCAACACAGCACCTTGGTGTTTCCAGCCTCGATGTAAGCGGAACCTTTAGCTTGACTCACCAGGCCGCAGCGGACAAACACCGGCCGCACGTCAACTTGATCCCGCTGGCGACCGTCCGCTCTGGGTCCGTGAGAAGGAAGAACTTCGGCGGGTCGGGACCAGAACAGAAGCGGACTCTGAGACGCCTCAGGCCCGCGAACTCGCTTCGTATCGGTCGGCATGACGCGCTGAAGTGAACCGCTAGACAAAACGGTCCCCGGTGAACTACAGCTAGCGGAGAAACGTTCCGGGAGCCTATTGATCAATATTGTCTTTTTAAATGTTTATACCAGTGATGTCCAAACTTTTTGCCATTAGGGCAAAAATGTTAAGTTGAGAGAAGAGGTGGGAGACTTTTTTCATTTTTATGTTATTTTTTATTAAAACTAAAATGATTTACTTCTTTAGAGATTTGCCATTTATCTCTACCATAATGTACTAAATTGACAATATTTTAAAAAAGCAAAATAGTCTATTTTTTCAAGAAACAGTTGCTGTATTAGATGACAACTAAATACTTTCCAAAACATTTTGGGGATTTTACTGTCCTTGATTTTCTTTTTTTTTCTTTTTCCCATTTATTTTTGACAACAAAGGTTGGGCAACACTTACTGGACTTAGCATAATGTAATGAAAAGAGAAAAAATTTAATAAAATAAAAATGCTTGCTCTTATACCTAAATAAATGTTTAAGAAGATTTTCTTTGTAAAAATCTTAAATTAATTGTAAATCCACTCTGTTCTTAAATGGCCCCAAACCAAATTATTCATGGGAAACACTTTGGTCTTCCATGGTTTATGTTTATTCTGTTGTTTTTCCACTAGTATTGTTAAGATTTTATTTTCTACCAGTATGTTATATCCAAATATGGATGAAACACTGCTGAATATTAAGAATATGTTTAATTTATTTAATGTCAATTGGTTAATTGATTTATTTATTTGCATTACAAACGTATTTATATCTCAGGACTTTTTTTATCATGTTACAACCACAAACATCAATGTATTTTTAACATTTATATGATGGGACAACACATCAATTTTACTCAGTTTTAAAGCAGCTTATGAACATTTGTTTCCCAGATAAAGGATCTAAAAAATATTCTTAAAAATGCTGTG
>NW_015112800.1:298249-301714 GCF_001443285.1 Poecilia latipinna | reverse complement strand
AAAAAATATATATATTTTTTAAACCCAATCAACTCGATGATTAAAATAATAAGGAATTATTAAATTTTTTAAAATTATTAATTCAAAAAGAAAATATAATACACATGTAAATAAAATAATTAAATCAAAATTATGAGTTATAAAATTGTATTTAAAAAAAATAAAGTAAGCTATAAATAAATAAATCAAAGCTGATTCAGGAGTAAGAAGATGTCGACATTGACACCTGCGTCTCCTCCATTGCATCAGCCGAGCCGCTGAAGTTTATACCACTGATGTGGCGGGATGGGCTAAAACTGATAGCGGCATTGTCCAATGGGAATCGTGTACCGCTGACGTAGCGCTGCCCTCAGACCAATCAGCGGCCCTCATGGGCGTATTCGTTGGATTCAGGCTTCCCTTTTGGCCGAGCAGCGTGGATCAAGGCGGTGATTCTGGGAGTAGAAACCGATTCATTCTGTGATAACAGCGACTTCTGTGAGTATTATCATGAACCTCTGTGTAAATACACGGCAATAACCAGTTTGTCTGGGCAGCTTACCTGTGATACATGTGCTTCGAGTTATTGAATTTAGCCTGGAAAAATAGATTTAGCCCTTCGAGGCTAACTAACATGTTAGCTTGCTAACGTCATGTCAGCTTGTTTCTCTTCGACTAAGAGTGAAAAAACAAACGGTTAAACCAGTTTAGTGTCATTTTTTCTACTCATGTTGTATAAATACAGTTTATCGGTTCTATTGTTAGTTTCTATTTCTGTCCGGAGAATTAAAACACTTTATTGTCTTGAAAATATCACAAACAAGCTTAAAAAGCAGTTTTAATAAACCAATCACCCCCATTTATTACCTCCAGCTGCTCTGTAGCATGTGTTTGTTTATTCAAAGCCAGAAAGATATTAGAGACTGTACAATTTTAGGTGATTTCTTTACACTTCATAAGACAAAAACAAATGTACTAATATACAGAAAGGACCAAAATAAATAATATAATTTGGAAATTAGTGGGATGAAGAAAAACGTACTTATTCCCAACATTCCCATCCGTATGACTGCTGCCATTTACAGCTTGGTATGATCATAAAATCCTTCTTTATGTAAAACTCACAACATGTTTTTGGAGTACAAAGAGGTGCTGGAATAAACTTCTATAAAACCAATGAACAGTATAATAAATGTAATGCATTATATCATCAGAAGTATTTAGCCTTGTTGATAATTGAGACACTATTTGTCTGAGTGATTATTCCCAAGAATCTAATAGCTAACACAGTATCTACACCAATAGCATTTATATTTATTAGCAGGTCAAATCCCCGATGTGCTCCGTCAAGTTACATCCTGCAGTAAACCACAGGGGGTTGATATTTCCATCCCATCATAAACAGACCCTGTAGTCAGGACAGGGACAGCAGGCTGTTTTCCATCCGGCCCGTTTGGGCCCTGCAGAGCAGATGAGACCTGCTGTGAGGGTTCCTGGTTATCCACAGATTTTCCCCTGGAGGATTCATCTCTGCACCTTTTTAACTCCACACAGCGTGATTTATGCTGAAGCCACAATTCTTTTTATTCACTGTGGAAAAAGCCAAAACATTTGATATATGAATTATTATTTTTTTGTCTTGCTGGGTAAAAATAGGACAAAATCAATAAATCATCTTGTTTTTACTTAAGTTTCTGATACATTTTGCAAAAACCTCTTATTAAATACTTATTAACTCACAACTTTGCTGTGTGAAAAGGTAGTGAATTTAAAGGTGTGGTTTGTGCGCTGCTGAATGAAGGGTGCAGCTAATTGCATTATTAAAACTCGGCTGTCTGTCAGGATTACTGAACTGTCGACGCCAAAAGGAAAAAGATGAGACTGAAGGTCGAGAGTCACACCTTAAAAATTAACCGTAGTAGAGGGAAGTAGTAGTTAAAGTGCCAGGTTTCTCTCTTTATCCCCTAACATCCCTTTATGTTTGGTCTGTTTAGCAGTAAAACGGCTCTGCAGCAAAGAACAACTGCATTCTCATCAGTATTTTATCCCAAACTCATGAGCTAACATCCTGTCCGCACAGGTGAAGCTGTGAAACAGTTTAAGGAAATCTAATCAGCTAGGAAGGCCAAGAGAATGTGTTGGGATTATTGTCTTCTTGTGTTAGAAAATCACTTTGCACCAGATGCAGGAAGCTGCAGCCGAGAATGTTGCAGCTAAAGGAGCAGCTGATGGCTCAGCTGCAGAAAGCTTCAGGATGTGCAATAGTGTCCAGGAAGCTCTGCAGAACCATGTGGCCACCACTGCAGAGCTTCCTCAGCATCATGAGAATGATTGTGTCTGAGAAAAGCATAAACTGAAATCCTACAAGAAGAAAAACGAGGGAAAGCAGAAGACTGGTGCAGCCTTATTTTTTCTGCTCCATTCTCCTCCTGATTGCTTGGCAAATAACCTCTGAAAAGGCCATAACTGCTTTGAAAGGAGCTCAAAGCAGGCAGAAGTGAGAAGAATGAAAGCTTATTATCTAAGAATCATTTTGCAAAAAATGCAATGAACATGTTTTGGATAGACCATTTACCTTGTTACCTTCCTTGTTTTTGTTCTTCAGAAAGCTGATTCAGAATGGATTCGTCTTTGACTGCAGCTCAAATTCGGCAAAAGTTTATTGACTTTTTCATCCGCTATGAGCACCAGTACGTTCATTCCTCGTCCACCATTCCTCTGGACGATCCCACGCTGCTGTTCGCCAATGCCGGCATGAACCAGGTAGAAGCCGGGAGGTTTCCAATTTTTCTTCAGATTATTATTAAACTGAAAGGAGAGCAGAGTTCAGAGGTGTTTTATTTTGTTGTTTATTCTTCCTGTTAGTTCAAGCCGATCTTCCTGAACACCATCGACCCGTCTCATCCCATGGCCAAGCTGCGGCGCGCGGCCAACACTCAGAAATGCATCCGTGCCGGAGGAAAACACAACGACCTGGACGACGTTGGGAAAGATGTCTACCACCACACCTTCTTTGAGATGCTGGGGTCCTGGTCCTTCGGGGACTACTTTAAGGTACGGACTCATTGTTTAGTCTGTCAGAAATGAGACGAACTGAAGATCAACTGTTTTCAAATCTGATACCGATATCTCAGGTTCAGTATCGGCCGATCCAATACAGAAAACATAATTGGATTGAATTGACGATTTTCTTTTTCTGCCCTCAGCAACTGGCCTGTAAAATGGCTCTGGAGCTGCTGACTGAGGAGTTTGGGATTCCCATCGATCGGCTGTACGTCACCTACTTCGGGGGAAACGCCGATGCAGGCCTGGAGCCCGACCTGGAGTGCAAACAGATCTGGATTGATCTGGGGTGAGTCTGATTTTTAACTTGCTGTGATATTTTAGTTGCGGGGCTTTCACCTCTAACTAGGCCTGTCACGATAACAAATTTTGCTGGACGATTAATTGTCTAAAAAATTATTGCGATAAACGATAATATTGTTT
>NW_015112800.1:292052-295125 GCF_001443285.1 Poecilia latipinna | reverse complement strand
AGAGAAACTAATAATTGCGTTTGTCTTTAGTTGCATTGATTATTGCAACAGTATCAATCAACCGGCTGCAGCTGATCCAGAACGCTGCTGGCATTCTCACTAAAACGCAGAAGATAGAGCACACTACCACAGTCCAACAGTCCTCCATTAAATTTTTCGTCTGTCTTAAAGTCTCACTGGTACACCTCAGTGGCGAAGTCTAAACAGCTAAATAAGCGGTTAGTCCAGCCAAGGCAAGCTTTTAACTTCTCCAAGGTCTATTCCTTCATGCCAGTGAGTTTCAGGAATGGTAAATGGACTGAACTTATATATATTTTTACTCATTTTGCTGGCTTGCGGTTTTTATTTTATCATTTTGACCACTTGATGCACTTTACACCCATTCACCCATTCACACTCACAAACGTGCACACATTTATACACCGATATGCAATTTGGGGTTAAGTGGCAGGAGGCAGCTGGAATCAAACCTACAACCTTCCGATCGCAAGATGACTACTCTACCCACACAGCCACAGTCGCCCACCCACAGTCGAACCGTAACTGGCCTGTGACTCTCAGCAAGAGTCATGTCCATTTTCCGGTTCTGCTCACACAGTTTCTGTCTGAGCGTTCACTGCTCGGCACATTTCCTCATAGCTAGGCCTGTCATGATAACAAATTTTGCTGAGCGATTGTCTAAAAAAATGATTGCGATAAACGATAATATAGTTGCAAGACCTTTTGACACTGATTTAATGGACCTTATTTTCAAAAGAACACATAACACTGGAACTGATAAACAACCAAAAACAAAAATAAAATTGATTCTCAGTCTCCATTAACAAAAAACATACTTGAATAAAAACTAAACAACATAAAGCCAAAGTAGAAATAAATACTCCATTCAACCAAAAGAGTGCAGATTATGAAGTCTGTATACTATATTGCCCTTCAGTAATCACTAGATTTAAATAAAGATGGGCACATCCGACTACCTAATGCAATAGTTCACACTACACGACTTTTTGCCCCTATTTTCCCCTTACAATAATCTTAGATCGTTGGCCGATCTAAGATTGTCGCTGGTGATTTCGTAACTGATCATCCTGCAGTGTATGGTGGGTTACGGTAGATCGTCGTGGCCGCTCCGATCTAAATCAGGGGTTTTCCCTGACTGGGAGCTTAACGCTGAATGTGACAGGGAGCCAATCAGAAAGCGCGGATTCTCCTCCATGCTTTCTGAGGGGAAATAACGGAGGGGAATCCCAAACAGCTGATGGCGCAACCCGAAGTCCAGCGGACATCGGAGATGATATGTGGAAACAACATTAATGTTTATTCAACATTTTGTGCAAAGAATATAGAAATGACAAGGGAAGGAGTTGGAGCCAAATTGCTACCGCAGTTGATGAACCCGGTAACTTTTCAGCTGTTCTTCGTTAACGTGACATAAATAGGTTAAAATGATTTTCATTCAGTCAGGACTCTAGCCACATGCATCACAGGTAGATTCTAGTAAAGCATTGATTAATGCCCAATTTTAAAATTAGTTAACTGGACTTGTAGCCATTATTTTGTGCCCATGTGGCTGGACACCACACGACACGACAAACCCGATCGAACAGTTATACCTAGGATTTCTGTCGGCTAATGTGTGGTCTCTCAGGTTTTGAAAATGGACCTACAATCGGCCGACAACTCGTGTAGCATGCGCTGGACATTACACTAAGAAAATGAGGAAGGGAGGGTCAGTGGAGAGTTTTTTTGAGCTTTTTTTCATTCAGTATCATCAGTAGAAAGAAAAAAGTCAAGAAGATACGATAAAGCCGATAATTAAAATGAGGTCGATAGGTTTAATTTATCGTGCGATTAATTGATTTATTGTTTATCGCGACAGGCCTACTCATAGCCAGGTCCAAATAACTGCCAACATTTCCAAATTTCACAATATTCCAGATAACCACCAGATCCAAAAAGCAGAATTCAGTTATGTCCATATCTTCAACATCCTCGACTGGCGGTATGGACAGGCACATCCTCCACTTCCCCCAGGAATCCATTGTGGAGGATGGCTATCCAGCTGCATGTCCTGTGAGGACATGAGAGCTATCCTTGCCCAGTCTTCTCATTGAGAAGATTTGATCCATTGTGTTGAGAGACCAGCTGACCAGATACATGATTTGTACTTTGGAAAATATGCAAAGAGAGGCTCCAAAAAGACAGCACAGGCCATAGAGCAAAAGGAGGGCAGATGACGGAGGAAGTGGGAGACGAAAAAGCATTCGCCTTCACTGACAGCGGGAAGCAAGATGGAAAGGGGGCTGATACTTTTGCACACTGCACTTTTCAGTTTTTTATGTGTGAAGAAAAATGTTTTGAATCATTAATAATTTTCTTCTACTTCACAATTGTATACCACTTAGTGTTGGTCTTTCACATTAAATTCCAATGAAATATATTTATGTTTGTAGTTGTAATGTGACAGAAAAGTTCAAGGGGTATGAATACTTTAAGCCACTGTGACTGACACCCCAAAGAGAACTGTTAAAAACTTACAGCCATAGAAATACAAAAAAAAAAAAAACACTACAAAGAACTAAGAAATGGTATAATGAAGATGGGCTGAATGCTAAGGCAAGGATGTTCAAACTTTGTAAGAGCAAGATCTACTTTTTCTTTCACCAGTCGACTGAGAGCAACCACATGACACAAAGTTATGAAAACTGTAAAATGAAGCTCTATTGACTTATTTTATATTCAAATATATTTTTAAATATATTTTATAATGTTTTTTTGTTTTTTTTGTTTTTTACAATTTTTCTCTTTGACCAAGTCCACTCAAGCACATCTTTTGTTAAAGAAGATCACAGTTCCACATTAATTTTTTCACAGTAATAAGTAATAATAACAGTGTGGAGCTTTTACTGCCCCATACTTTAATTAGACTGGAATTCATCTGGAAAATGCCACTGTTTTGTTGCAGGACATTGTGGACTTCATTCTGGACTTGTTAGTTCTACTAACGAGTTGCTTTTCTTAAAGAGTCCGTAGGTGCATTGCTTTAATAACGTCATAATTAATGTAAACTAAG
>NW_015112800.1:283094-290505 GCF_001443285.1 Poecilia latipinna | reverse complement strand
TTCTGAGGGGAAATAACGGAGGGGAATCCCAAACAGCTGATGGCGCAACCCGAAGTCCAGCGGACATCGGAGGGACTTGTAGCCATTATTTTGTGCCCATGTTGCTGGACACCACACGGCACGATCAAACCCGATCGAACCGTTATACCTAGGATTTCTGTCAGGTTTTGAAAATGGGCCGACAGTCCGCCAACAACTCATGTAGTGTGTGCTGGACATTACACTAAGGAAGAGCACCGGAGCTGAGCCTTTTTCATTCAGTGTCATCAACAGAAAGAAAAAAAGATAGGAAGAAACGATAAGGCCGATAATTAAAATGAGGTCGATGGGTTTAATTTATCGTGCGATTAATTGATTTATCGTTTATCGCGACATTCCTACCTCTAACTAAAGAAATTTACATGGAAATGTCAAAATTCACACTGAAATATAAAGATGGAACCCTAAAAAACCTATTTGACAGTTTATCAGCAACAAAAAGTTGATTAGTTGCATTTTAAGTGGAACCAGTTGATACCGAAATAAAGATGGCGGGACCATCCCAGAACAGGGAGGAGAAACGGTCCAAACAGAGTCCGCTGTGGGATTCCAAAAGCACTTTATGCGGTTCTGTTCAGAAATGTAAACACACTCCTTAAGCTTCACCTTAGTGATAAAATCCATTTTGTTGCTGCAGTGTGGCCGAGGAGCGCATCCTGCCGGGAAGCATGAAGGATAACTTCTGGGAGATGGGAGACACCGGCCCCTGCGGCCCCTGCAGTGAGATCCATTACGACCGGATCGGAGGCAGGGACGCGTCTCACCTGGTGAACATGGACGACCCCAACGTGCTGGAGATCTGGAACCTGGTGTTCATCCAGTTCAACAGGTCAGCCACACCAAGCAGCTGGGTTCGTGCCAGAAATGATTGAAAATGCTTCAGTTTGGTGTTTTAAAGGTTTGGAAAGTCCTGGATTTCTTTCTGAAGTCCTTGAAAGTTGTTGATATTCAAACTGCAATCTAATGTTTGATAGAAACATAAATAAAAAGACAGACACGTTTTTTTCTCGTTGTCTGAAGGTTAGTCAGACTAAACTTTTCTTGTTTTCTGCTAGAATCACTGAATCATTTCTGTTGGCAGAGAGTCGGAGACGGAGCTGAAGCCTCTACCTAAGAAGAGCATCGACACAGGGATGGGACTGGAGCGCCTCGTCTCCGTCCTCCAGAACAAAATGTCCAACTACGACACCGACCTCTTCGTCCCGTACTTTCAGGCCATCCAGAAGGTACCAGAAAACACCTGGATTATTCCTAAACGAAGACATAAACTGCAACTTTAACAAACATCAGAGGACTTTAGTCACAACAAACAGGATGTGAAAAAATTATTTTAGGTTTTAAAAGATACAAAATACATACAGAAAGAAAAGAGCTAAACCTGCTGCAGTAACCAGTTTATCAGTTAATGGCTCTATAAACTAAAATGTAATTTCCATTATTAATTTGAAGAGCAATTTTGTTTACATACATAAAATAATAGAACAATAAATAAATTCTAAATAAAAACAAACACAACCAAAGCAGGAATGAAGGAATTATGGTTCTTTTATTTTCTTCTTTATTAAAAACATCTTCTAGTTCCAGTGTGGAGTTTTTTGTTTTTTTTACACAACTAAAGTTGATTACATTTTCAGAGTAAACATGCATTATTATTATGCCACTATCACTTTATTACTTGAAAATGCCTGAAGCTAAATATTGTCGTTCACCTCAGTAATTTGTAGGGCAACATGTTGTCCCTGAATTTATTTTTGGCAGCAGATTGTTCTGCAGAATGAAGTGGAAATGATTTCGTCCTCAGGGTACGGGGGCTCGACCTTACACCGGTAAAGTTGGCGCTGATGACGTCGACGGCATCGACATGGCGTACCGCGTCCTCGCCGACCACGCCCGCACCATCACCATCTCTCTGTCGGACGGCGGGCGACCCGACAACACGGGCAGAGGGTGAGTGGGAGCCATTTTTTAAAAATTTAACTCTTTTTAGGTGTATGCAGTTCAAATCAGAACTTTAACAGAGACCAGTGATTACACACAAAGACCAAACAGAAAAAAACTGATTAATTTACAGAATTATCTATAATCTATATACCTTAAAAACTTTCACCATGTTCCATCTAGAGATGCACCGATCCACTGGTTTTCAAACCTGATACCGATATCCGACGCTCGGTATCGGCCGATAAAGATCCGATACAGAAAACATCATTGAATTGACTTAAAACGTGTCTTTTTATTCAACAGAGACATAAATGTACTGAATTACAAATGTATTTGATAACTTTACACCAGTGCTGCTCATTTAAACACACCGATGGTCAAACATGTAAAAACAACTTTCATTTGTTCAGTCAGAGCAGCTAGGAGAATAACAGCAATAGGGTCATTACTTTGGTCAAAAGTAGCAATAAACTGCAACAAACCTTCTTTTAAAAGGTTCAAAAAGTGCAATTAGAACAGCTAAATGTAAAAATAAAAATGTTTAATTCTAGTCTGTTTCCACTCAGTTGGTGACCTAGATTGTCTTTGGGAATCAACAGTAGTTTGTAGTGTTTTAACAGTTTTAACCTTCGTCTCTGTGGGTTTCTGTCCAGCTACGTGTTGAGGAGGATCCTGCGTCGTGCGGTTCGTTATTCCCATGAGAAGCTCGGCGCTCAGAGGGGATTCTTCGCCTCTCTGGTGGATGTGGTGGTCGACTCTCTGGTGAGAGTTTCATCTCTTATCATGTGCCGATCTATCTTTCTTTCAGTTGTTTTTTTTCTACTTTGTGATAATTTATGATAAATTTGCTTTAAATCTGCAGGGCGACGCTTTCCCAGAGTTGAGGAAAGACCCAGAAATGGTGAAGGACGTCATAAACGAGGAGGAGACGCAGTTCCTCAAAACGCTCAGCAGAGGGCGCCGCATCCTGGACAGGAAGATCATGAGCCTGGGAGACTGCAAGACGATCCCGGGTGAGTTTGAGCTTAGATGCAGGAATTTAGTGAAAACCTGGACTTTGCTGTCCTGCTTCTCCTTGTTTTTTACCTGGGAATTTCTAAACATCTGGAGGATTTTATCGATTAATCAAAGATTTTGTTTTTGAAGATTTAGTATTTGAGAAATGTTTTTTTTTTTCACTAATTCACTCTGAGTGGTTCGGAGTGATGTCACCACACCCAGAGCCGCCATCTTGTTTCTATTTATTTGGACTTTGAATTCAGGTCAACTTTGTGACAAGATGTTATTCTAAGACTTTTTTCATAATAAGAATGAAGTCATAATATTACAAGAATACAGTCTTAGTAACACAGGAATAAGGTCAAACTAATACAAGTATGAAGTGCAGAATTGGGAGAATTTTATGAGAAAACCAACACAAAGAAACTCAGTTATCCAAGCTTTTTTCTTATTAAAATAACCTTTTTTTCTCATAATTTTTTATAATTTTGTCTTTTTCTGTGAATATTATGATCATATTCTTGTAATTAAACATTCTGGCAGCCTGGCCCTGTTGGTTTGTTATGCAACTCTCAGAAGGGATGATTGAAATAAAACCCACTTTTTGAAATATTTTCTGTTTATTTAAAGAGCGAGGAAAAAAATTAGATTAAAATCAGATCTGGTTTGAAAAAAAGGGAGATTTTATTTCACAGCCGTATCGGCGGTTACAGTTTAAACCCAGTGCTGCTGGAACGGGCCGAACCTCAACTCTCGTCTCTTACTGATTGTTCCAGTCACTTTGATAAAAGGTTGCAGCATCGATAACAAGATGCAAACATTCATAAGTCTTTCCATAATCCAGGTAATGATACAGCAGTCCTGTGGTTGAACGTAGCTTCAGGTGTGCTCGTCTCCTGATGCTTTAACCGGCCGCCACGTTTCCCCAGGTGACACAGCATGGCTGCTGTACGACACGTACGGCTTCCCCCTGGACCTGACCTCGCTCATCGCCGAGGAGAAGGGCATGGAGGTGAACCTGGCCGCATTCGAGGAGGAGAAAAAAGCTGCACAGGTGAGGAGAGAACAGAAATAAAAAAACAATCAACTTACACGCAATTATCAATTCATGGCTAAAATCAGTTCCTGTACTGAACCTGTAACTTGCCGTGTTTCTCAGCTGAAGTCTCAGGGCAAAGGAGCCGGAGGCGAGGACCACATCATGCTGGACATCTACGCCATCGAGGAGCTGAGGAACCAGCAGGTTCCGGCCACAGACGACTCTCCCAAATACAGATACGCCTCAGAGGAGAACGGGACCTACGGTTGGTGACGCTCCGGCCGCGCGCTCCGGCCGCGAGCTCCGGCCGCGCGCTCCGGCTGCGCGCTCCGGCTGCGCTCACAGATGCTGACGGTTTCTGTCGTCTTAAGAGTTTCAGCCGACATCCGCCACGGTGCTGGCTCTGCGGCGGGACCGCACCTTCTGCCAGGAAGTGACCACGGGCCAGGAGTGCGGCGTGCTGCTGGACCAGACGTCCTTCTACGCGGAGCAGGGCGGCCAGACGTTCGACGAAGGGTACATGCTGCGGGAGGACGACAGCTCTGAGGATGTAGGTGCCACAAACGCAGAGTTAAGCATGCACCGTTCATTATGCTGGAATATTTGGCTTAAAATTAAATTTCAGGGTTTTTTAAATACCAGTCTAATAAATTTCTTCACTTTCTTTTCTATAAAAGAAATTACAAAATAAATATTTTCAAAAAGTGTTTTTTGTTTTGTATTAGGGCTGAACTGGACAATAAATTGTTCCATAATTTATCGCGATAAAAAATGATAAAACTACGGATTCTCTTTTTGAAAACAAGCTTTCCTTTATTTTTTATTTTATTTTAAAGATTAGAAATGGCAGAAATTAAATGATGGTTCTTTAAAAAAACTTTTTCTGGAGGAGGAATTTACTGAAAACTAGAGGCTGTCTTTTTTTCAGGGGGTCGTGTAACTTTTTCAGCTCTAAACTTTTTTTAGTTGAAAGTTTTTGAATAAAATTTTTTACAGGCAGAAGTTTTATTTGTCAGAAAAAAGTCAGATTCTGACCTTTGACCCGTCAGTCAGAATGAAACCTGGTCGAAGCAGTGATCGTTATTTTCCGTTCTCTGCTGGTTCTGGTTCTGACCTCAGGTTTGCTGTGTTTATTTCCTTTGTTTCTCTGCAGCGGATGGAGTTCACCGTGAAGAACACGCAGGTCCGGGGCGGTTACGTTCTCCACATCGGAACCGTCTACGGAACCCTGAAAGTCGGAGACCGGGTCACGCTGCATATCGACGAGGTGGAAAGTCTTTTCTCTTTCTCTCTGACTTCTCCGTCTCTGCAGCTAAAAACGACAAACATTCGTGTTTCCAGGCCCGCAGGCGGCCGATCATGAGCAACCACACGGCCACGCACATCTTAAACTTCGCCCTGCGCGGCGTTTTGGGCGAGGCGGACCAGAGGGGCTCGCTGGTCGCTCCGGATCGCCTGCGCTTCGACTTCACAGCCAAAGGAGCTCTGAGCACCGGAGAGATCCGCCGGACCGAGGAGATCGCTTGTGCCATGATAAAAGATGCAAAGGTTGGTGAAAAGATTTGATTTTTGTAATCTTAATTGTTTCTCTTTAAAATCTAAACTAAGCTAATCGATCAGGGATCAGTCATGATGAATCGATTACTGAAACAATCGTAAACTCATTTATTAATTACTCTTTAACAGGGAGCTTACAGACTCCATTTGGTGAAAGAACAACACAGTCAGAGCAGTAATTAAACCAAAACTGTACAAAAATATAAACTTTAAGATGAAAAATCTTCTGTGTGTTTTACTCAGAGCTCCTCCAATAGCAGGTTTAGCTTCACCTGGTTCAAATGAAATCTCCTTTTGAGCACCTTTTGCTATCCAGTTATTAATAATAAAATAATAAACAGTAGACAGAACTTTTTCTAATGTTCTGTAAAAAAAAAAAAAAGGTTAAATTGGTTAAAAGAAAATGCTGCAGAACATACCAATTTATCCGATTTATTTAATTTGATTTATCCATGACTATAATAGTTAGCTGAGGTTGGATAAATTAGACAAAACATAAGAAAAACACAGATAAAATATGATAAGCAAACTGGATGTGTTGTCCTAATTAAGTTGGGTTGGTTTAAAATTAATTTTAGAAAAAGTTAATCTGGTCCATTTAAGTTTAGGTTGGCCAGAAACTGACAAACTGAAGTTGGGCTACGTTGACAAAAGTTTATAAACCACATGCTATGGAACTAAATTGGGGCCAAAAGTTTGTTCAAACCAAAAATGTTAAAACTATAAAAAAACAATTTTGCTTCTGCAGCCGGTGTACGCCATGGAGGCCCCGCTGGCTCAGGCCAAGGCCATCCAGGGTCTGCGCGCCGTGTTCGACGAGACCTACCCCGACCCGGTCCGAGTCGTCTCCATCGGCACCCCGGTCCAGGAGCTGCTGGACGACCCCAACAGTCCCGCCGGGTGCCTCACCTCCATCGAGTTCTGCGGCGGAACGTGAGTAGAGAGCATGATCAATGATTCACAATTTACAACACTTTTTAAACATTTTATTAAAAATATCTCTGTTTGCAAATACAGAGAAATATGGAAACATATGGAAGGGGCTTCAACAATAAACACATTAGTACAAAACAAAAATGACCAGTTAAAAATATTACTGAGTATTGATAAAGTTCTCAGTTTAAATCTCTCATTTTGATTTAACAAAAGTTTCTGACGATTTTTCCACAATAAATCAGGAATAAAGTTTTTCCACAAGAAAATGAATGAAGGATGGAAATAGTTTTGTTTTTATAAGTGGAAGGAAACGAGCTTTACCTCCTCCTTGCAGCAGGTGGTGCTGTTGTTCCATTTCATGGTGATAAATTTGAATGTCAAAAATGCTCAAGATTCACACATTTCAACCTGCAAATTACAGAAAACGAGATCTTTCCTTCCCACAGCCATCGCCGTCTACAGCAGCTCTTCAGCTCAATGAGCTACAGCAACATTTAATTCTCTTCAGTGTCAATATTTGAAAACTTCAATACTTCCAGCAGAAAAAACAGCAACGAAGCAAGAAATTAAGGGTTAAAAGTAAATAAACTCCAAAAATACAAACGTCATCATATAAATTCAGCATTAATTGTGTGTGATTAATTGATTTTTGTCGGCTAATTTATTCGTTAACTGGAGTATAGAGACTCAAAACAAAACCATAAGCTGAAAAAAACAGCATATGAAGAGAAATAATAAAGCACAACTGTAAAAGAAAGAGAAACATTTTATTTAAGGTGAGAAGCGACCATTCTTTGTCTGTAAATATGATTTACTCCTTAAGTGGCAGCTTCAGCTGCACATGGTTCAGATTCTGTAAAATAAATGAAATCGACTGGCAGACAATCAGAAAACGAGGAT
>NW_015112800.1:275790-277877 GCF_001443285.1 Poecilia latipinna | reverse complement strand
CCCCCTGGTGGCGGCCTCCACTGCTCCCCTGGCGGCCCCCACTGCGCCCCCTGGTGGCGGCCTCCACAGCATGTCCAGTTTGTCTAAAAGCTGCTGATTGCTGCTGTGTTTCTGTTATTAAAGTACCAGATTCCTGCTGCGGAGCCGCCTGACGCCTCCTGCTGTCGCTCTGAATCTGCCGCCTCTCTTCCTCCTCCTCCGTTTTCTTGCTGCTTCCTGCTCTCTTTCTGCAGCTCGGTCAGTAACTCGCCGCTGTCTCCGCTATCCGCAGCCATCTGCAGAACTCGGGTCACGCTGCGCCCTTCGTCATCGTTTCAGAGGAGGCCATCGCTAAGGGCATCCGCCGCATCGTCGCCGTGACGGGAGCTGAAGCCCAGAAGGTCGGAGACGCACACGATGCAAATTACAAATATAAAAACAAATCGCTGCCGTCTCCCAGAATAAAGCACTTATTATGTCGCCACCTTCCTTTATTTTCTTTACCTAAATTATCTTTTAGGAAAAAAGAGTTAGTGATTCTTTTTACTTTGTTTGTTTTCTCCCAAAACATTTTTAGTACAAAAATTTAATTTATTTAAACTTTAATAATCATTTAGGAAAAAATATTTGGTAATTTTATTTATTCTATTTTTACCTAAATCATGATTGATTTTTGTCCTTTTTTTGGCGATAATTTACCAGCAAAGTGTTTTGAATTGAAAATGTTGCTTATTTTGTCAATTTTTATGTATTTTTCAGTTAAAAAAGTGATGAATTAATTACAGATCCTGCAATGAAGCCAATTTAAAATTTGTACTTGAATCCAACTGATATATAATTTTATTCTTATTTTGGTTACTGATTGGCAAATTTTTACTGAATTGAACACAAAAGAAGGAATTTTCTAATTTTCAAGTTTTGCTGGTGAAACTTTAATGACGTTGAATTTGGAGTTGAAAGGAAAAGTTTTTCCAAGTCTCCACCGACCCTGAAGACATTTTATTGTCTTTGATCTTCCTCAGTGGATTTTGCTTTTTTTCTTGTTTTTTCTCCTCCTTTGACTCCTCCCCTCCTCGTTTTCCTGCAGGCCCATCGGAAAGCCGACGCCCTGTGTCTGTCCCTGTCCGCTCTGGGAGACAAAGTGAAGCAGCAGACGTCCCCGAACAAAGACGTGCAGAAAGAAATCGCCGACATGACCGAGGTGGGCGTCGTCTCGGCGCTTCAGAGCCGCTCTTTGTTTCCGTTTTAATGTTTCGGTGTCGCCTGCAGTCCATAGGCACGGCCCTGATCTCTCAGTGGCAGAAGGACGAGATGAGGGAGACGCTGAAGGCTCTGAAGAAGACCATGGACGACCTGGACCGCAGCTACAAGGCCGACATCCAGAAGAGAGTCCTGGAGAAGACGAAGGAGGAGATCGAGAACAACCCCAACCAGCCGCTGCTCATCATGGAGATGGAAACCGGAGCCTCAGCAAAGGTAAGAGGCTGGATTTTATCATGCACAGGGTTCATAAACTACTTAAAATTACATGAAGTTCAATTTGGTGTTTCTAAGGTTCGAGAACTGCCTGATCGCTGTGTAGACGCGTCGCCCTGCTGGACGGCAAAAAGTTGCTCGCTAACTGACTAGCATCGGTTTTAGCTGTTAAGTTCAAAACGTAAATCTTAAATGTATGAAAGAAAAACAGACGCAGTGCTTTACTACTAATTGTCAACTAGAAAACAAGGTCAGGAAAAGTTTTCATTGAAAAAATTAACAAAGGACAGGGAAGTAGTTCAGTTACGCTAGCTTGACTATGACAAACGAAACATGTAGATATGCTGTGGAATTCCTTGTGTTTCGGTTCAGTTACAAAATAAAAACAGACGACCTGAACACCAACTCTGACAAATCATCAGTAGAGCAGGTGCTAGCTTAGCTATTAGCAGTGGTAGCTAATCAACCACGGCGATCAATTATTGATAATCGCTAAATAAATATCAAGCTTGAAAACATGAAACTGTAGCAGACTGAATCTTCTGTTCTTTGTTTGGGAAATGTTTGAGTTTTTTTTTTTTTTTTTTTTGTGTTTTTGCCTTGATAAGACCATTTTTTCTGGGTGCTTCGGG
>NW_015112800.1:243167-272613 GCF_001443285.1 Poecilia latipinna | reverse complement strand
AAGAAACTTTTACAGGCTGGAATCTTTTTTTTTTGTTTTGGGAAATTTTGGGGTTTTTTTTTTTTTTTTTTGGTGTTGAGTCCTGATAATGGCATTGTTGTCGGTTGCCACGGCAACAAGTCTGCATGCTGCATAACGTACACAGAGAGAAAAAAAGTGGTTTTGCTCTTTCATGGCTTTTCTGCGTTGTTTTTCCCTTTGCTGTGGCGCACTGCACTCAATAATATCTACATCTGCAGATTTTATTTAACAAATTGTTCCATCAACTAAACGTGGCGGCGCGGCGATGGATGGCATGTAAAAGAATCACCTTGTTGCCCTTTATCCGGATGTGAAGAATAACATCCAACGTCTTATTTTTTGTTTCAGGCTCTAAACGAGTCGCTGAAGCTACTGAAGAGCCAGTCGCCGCAGACTGCCGCCATGTTGTTCACTGTTGACCCTGATGCTGGTAAAATCACCTGTCTGTGTCAGGTTCCTCAGGTACGACACTCATCCATACCAATCATCCCTTATAAATAACTTAATTTCTCACTTAAAACTGGATTTTATGCTATTTGGCATCAGATAAACAGGACTGAATGATGCCAAAGATAAAAGTTTGACATATAGACCAACAATTTTTAGTTTTGCAAAGAGTTGGTAAAATTGCCTTTATCTATTTTCCTACCAAATCTAAATTTAGTTTAGATTAATTTAGTTTATCTTAGTTTAGTTTACCTCCCTAAACTCACCCAGGTACAGTCTAGGTTAGGGTAGGGTAGGTTCTTAGTTAATGGTTAATTAACTTTAATGTAAAGCTACATTATGTTATCTTTGTAATCTTTAATCTTGCCTTAATTTGCCTCATAGTTTATTTAATTTAGTTTAGCTTTGCTAAAATTATCTTAGCCTCTTTAACTTATAGTTTAGCGTAGCTTATTGTAGCCTTAGTAAAGCCGCTTAATTTGGTTTATTAGCTGATTTTTTTAGTCTAGCTAAATTTCTATTACTTTTGCTTACCATTAGTTAGCCTAGCTTAATTTAATGTAGCTAAATGTAGTGTAGCCTAGCTTTGCTAAATCCACCATTGGTTAAAAAGTTTGACTTATCTTAGTTTTCTATATCTTGTCTCAGGTTAATCAGCGTTAGCTTTGTCAATCTTAATTACATTTTGATTACGGTTTGATTTTTTTTCCCACCTTGGCTTCATTTAGCCTAGGTAGCTTAGCTTGCTATCTTAACCTTTGATATATAATTAGCTTAGTTGTTTTTGTTTATATTAGCTTAGTTTAGCCTATCTATGCTTGTTTTGCTAACGTTACCTTAGCATGTCCATGCCCCTATGCTAACAGTTTTCATGGAAACATGAAAGCTGCTTTAGAAATGCTGATCGCAGACACATTTCAGGAATGTTTTGATTCTGTTTTTGAACAGTTCTCCCACTGAATCCCTTCCTCTTCTTCTGCAGGACGTGGCAAACCGCGGCCTGAAGGCCAGCCAGTGGGTTCAGGAATTGTGCCCTCTGCTGGACGGAAAAGGCGGCGGTAAAGACATGTCAGCACAGGCGACGGGCAGAAACACGCAGTGCCTGCAGGAGGCGCTACAGATGGCTAACGAGTTTGCTCGACTCAAACTGGGAGAAAACTGAAGGGAAATACTCCATCTCTGTTTTCCTCGTTTTTTCTTCCCCGTGTAGGTCAGACAGAAAACTAAACCACCAGATGACCAGCAGAAAATGAGCCACTCGTATTTATTGAGTCTGGATGGAGCTTGAATATTGAAGCGTCTTCTCATGCACTTTTACCTGGAAGGGGATGCGTTCGCTACTTAATTGCATGTTTAAGTGAGAAGGGAAAAGAAATGCTAGCGTTAGCATCTTGCTAGCTCCATGCAGCTGAGGGAAAATAAGTAAAATTACTTCAGCTCCTGATAATCCGCCCGTTCTAATACTTCCTCCTTTTGAGTCTTTACACCATCTGGGTTTATTCTGTGTATCTTCTGAAGCTTAATCTGATCCAAACCAGGTAGAAACTGGTTTAACATTTAAAAAAAAACCATAATTTTTTATGATTTTGCTGTAAAATGATTACTGATGTCTGTGTAAAATGATGTCTGTGTAAACTCCCCACTGACATTTAGTTTCTAATCATCGCTGCTGCTTCGTGTCGATAATGATGGAATAAATCTGCCTGGCGAAAGCGTCCGCTTCCTGTGCGATTCATTTCAGATCCGTTGATGTGAAGGTCGGCGAGCAAAACCAGAAACCGTTTGAACTTTAATAAGATGGACGGCAGTTAATGAGCCGCCAGCCTCTCCTGATGCAGATCGATGTTATTAAACCAACATCAAATGATGGCGACTCGCTTCCTTCATCACTTCATTAGGTCCTTATTTCCTTCTGTCCTTTTTCCTCCCTTGTTTTCTTCAATTCTTTTAATTTCTTCCTTGGTCCTTCCTTCATTATCTTTTTCTTCCCTTGTGTCCTTCCTTCCTTGTTTTAATTCCTTCCTTGTGTCCTTTAATTCTTTCCTTCCTTATACTAGTTCTCTTTTCTCCTTCCTTCTTTTCCTTTCTTCCTTGTGTCCTTTCATTTCATTCTTTGTTGTGCCCATCCATTGTCTTTTTTGTGTCCTACTTCCTTCCTTTGTCCTCCATTCTTTGTTTTTCCTCATTTTAAACTTAAAACCTGCTCATTGTTTACATATCGGGCATACATTTTTGGTTTTAATATTTTATAATCTAAAATATTAATTCCCAGACGCTTCGTTTGTTTCATGTAGTTTTTATTTTCACAACAGCAGAAAAAACAAAACGGAGTCACGGGTTACAGATGTTCCAGTGGTTAATACATGAGTGCTGATGCTTCCAACATGTGAAAGGATCGGACCGGGCCTGGTTTCTACGGTCAACAGAATAAAACCGCTCTGCAATAAAAACTTTTACTGCAGCTACTGAAACGTTTCCAGTCGTTTTTACCAAAGATTCCCAAACATTTGCTTCTGTCGGCTGACGCTGCAAAATATGTAAAGAAAAATCTCATTTTATGTTTTTTATTCACTTTTCATTAATTACATTAGTTTTTTGTTTTTTTTCAAATTTTTGAGTTTTGAAACCCAGAAAAAAAATTCTAAAAGAAAAAAAGAAAAATCTGAAAATGTCAAATTTTTCAGCAAGTTTTTTGACTTTTCAATTTCAAATGTCCTTGTTTCTCTTTTTTTCAAGGAAATGTCTGAGATTAACCTGAAAATTTCTGAATTTTGGCAGAAATTTACTTTTTATATATTTCTAAAATAGCCCCAATACAGTCAGTTTGATATTTTGACAAATTAATTTTTTTTTAAATCTCATCGTTGCTCTGACTGAGCAGGTTCTTCCACGCCGCTCTTCTTATCCAGTCTTAGTATGAATATTAATGACCTCAGTGGGATTTTTTTTCAGGTCAGGAAAATGGAAATTTCCGACTCCGAGGCGATCCGTGACATCCCCTTCGGAACGTAATGTGCCAGACGAAGCAGAGTAAAAATAACCCTGAACATATCAGTACCAAGTTTCACTGACGCCGAGGACAAAGAGGATTTTCAAAAACAAATCAGTCCAGTTCAAGTTTAAATAAAGTCGGCCCAAACTGCAGGAAGTGGCACAGCTTTTAGTCACCGCTGTGGTTCTGTGCAGCTAGAAGAATCTCTTCTGCAGGGAGAAATGTGGGTCGACACAGACAGCAGGAGGGAAGACCTACTTTGGGTCGTCTGCGTGGAAGAATCAGATCTGTGTCATGTTCTGTCGGTGGGAGGGAGGAACCTGATCTGGACTGAAGGGACCCTGCTGCTCTCCTCCCCCCTCTGATCACATCCTGGGCTGCAGCTGATGAGGAGCTGAAGATGGTTCCTTAGAGAAACGAGTCCTGTTGTTCAAAGTCTGCATGGAGGTCATGAATAATTAACACTTTCATTATGAAGCTGAATGAGAGCCAACATCTGAATGAGAGTTCAGATGTTTCCATTTTAATCTAAAGTCCCTGCTGATGAACAGACATGTTAGGGCTGTTATAGATGGAAAAAAGGAGTAAAACTCACAAATTTTCAGATTAATCTCAGAAAAGTTCTAGAAAAAATTTTAAAATTTCTGAGCTCCAAAATTAAAAAAAGTTGAAAGAAAAAAACTGAAATTTTGACACCAATCTCAGAAATTCTCTAGAAAAAAAAGCCAAAACTTCTGATCTCCAAAAGTTGAAAGTTTTAAAGTGAAAAACTCAAATTTTATCACTAATGTCAAATTTTCAGGAAAAAATGTGAGCTCCAAAATATTAAAATTTCAAGACAAAACTGTGAAATTTGGAGATTAATTTGAGGAATTTTCTAGAAGAAAAACCCCTGAAATTTTAGTTTCAAACGTTTAAAATTTGCAAGAGAAAGCTAAAATTTTGCAATCAGAAATTTATTAGAAAAAGCTTGGAAGTTTTGAAAATTTTTAAATATTGAAAGTCAGAATATTTCCAAATGTCAAAATCTTTTACTTTTAGCTTAAAAGAATTCTACAAAATTTGAGATTAATCTAAAATTTTTCATTTTCACGCAAATGTTTTACTTAAAACAGAAATTTGAGGTTTCTTAAAATTATTTTAGGTTTTGACTTCAAGCTCAAAATTCCATGTTTTTTGCCATAACATTTGAGATTTATAAAAAAAAAAATCACATTTTTGGGGGGGTGATTTACTCTTTTTTTCTATCTACAATGGTTTTAATTTTACATGTCATAGAAATCAGACCATCTCAGTTGCAGTATCTTAATATACTGCAACATGTCAAAAAACACACACATTAGAGTCCATTTTAAAAATCCTGATTCAACCCTTGATTTCCTTTCATTCTTCCGAAATCAGTTCTGATCAATAATTTTCCAGACTTTTTGAAGGTTTTTCAATGTTTTTCTTGCAGGTTTTAGCTGCTTTTTGCTGTTTCAGTTCAGTCATTGTAGCTAATCACAATTCAATAATACAGTGAACTTATAGCAAAGGTAAATTTAGAAAACCTTGGCTAAGCACTTTGCTGGTGTAAGCGTAGCTTGGCAAAAGGTAGGCCAAGCTAAAACTAACTAATAAAACATAATTGGGCAAAACAAGCTAAGCTAGCAAAGACAGCATAGGTAGGCTACACTAATCTAAATTCAGCCAAAATATGGTGGAGTATGCTTAAATTAGCTCTTATTAGTGAATATTAGTTGGGCTAAAACAAGCTAACCAATGCTACGCTATTTAGACATGGGGCACAGCACAGGAGGGTTGAGCAAAACTAAGCTAACCTAAGCTAAAGCAATATAATTGTGCTTTTATTTATAAACAAGTAAAATAAGAGCGACATAACTAGAATTGATGTTGCTGTTAATTTTTCAGACTTTGCTAAACTTCTTTCACCTATTTCCAGTCTGTTTCAAAGCGTTAACTATGGTTAAAGCTTTTGGAAATCAGCTCGTTTGTGTTTCCATATTAATTAGAAAATTTTGGTTAGATTTAGCAGAAGATGCTGCTGGTAACAAAGAGCCTAAAGATCCGATTTAAAACTGTTTTTATGCTAACTTATCTGTTAAAGACGACACTGGTTCATTCCTTGAGTTTGGACGTTTTTTCTTTTGCCTGAATGTTTCAAACTTTTTTAAAATTCTGGACATTTTAATACTTTAAAAAAAAAAAGTCTGGCAACCTGGAAGGAAAAATCAAAGACCGAATCAGGAGTTTTGTACTGACCGCGATATGAGTTCACATCGTCTCCATTAGCAACAGCGAGAGAGTAGAAGGCAGAGTGTGACGTCATGTGGTGCGTTCGCGGGTAATCGTTCAGCTCAGAAGGCTCAGCTCTCAGCTAGACGTGTGTATGTGAGCGAGACTAACAACAACAGAAAGGTGGCAGGTGTGCGTCGCTGATGAAGCGGCTGCGGGCGGCAGACTTCCAGCAGCCGAACAAGGCACGAAAGCAAGTGACAAGACGCAGGAAACACAAACAATATGATGAGATTGAGCTGTTAACATCAGTCCAGCTCAGCAATGAAGCCTCTAAGAAAACCTGGTGCGGAGGAAAAAACACCAGCAGGACGTTGAGTTACAGCAAAACACAACATAACAACAACAACACGGCCGCTTTCATCTGTCCGTGTGAGCTCACCTTAAAGGACCTGCACAACGCAGGAAACACAGAGCAAAAACATGATATTACAAAGTTGAATCCCTCATCTCAGTCACACAAACAGAAATTTGATGTTTTGGGAAGTGAAAGCCACACTGTTCCTTTTCCTTTCTTTATCTAAAACTTTACAGATTTCCTTTTTCCCCACAGATTTTTGGATCAAAGATATGAGTCAATACAAAAAGCAGTTTTTCAAATGATAATTTCATTTATTAAAGAGAAAAAAACATCTATCCAGGCCCAACTTTGATAGATATCAGTAGAATAAAGAAAAAAAAAAATGAAAGTAGAATCATTCTGCACTGCAAAAACACAAAATCCTACCAAGTAATTTTGGTCTAGTTTCAAGTGTAAATATTCATCAAAAGTATTGATGAAATAGTGCGAGTTCAACTGGCAGATTATTTCACTTTTAACATGACATTTTCCTCATGTCATAAGTGAAATAATCTTTTTCATCAATATGAAGGAATTACTGACTTAAAACAAGCTGTTATATCTTGCTGAAAAGTTACTAATACGTTGGTATTATTGTCTGATTTCAAGTGTGCTGAGATATTCCACAGCAGCCAAACCAAACATCTAATCCTAACTGAAAACGTTTTATCAAAATTGGCGCGTCTGCATTAAGCAAGCTTATTTATGTAATTTCAATTTACGCAATTACACGTTTAATAGAAACACAGCTAATGAAAGAGAAACCAGACAAAAACGGCATCCGTGAGAAACCTGTAAGGCCCAAACTACTGCTGACCAAACGCAGCACAAAGGCATATCTCACATTTACTAAATAACATATTTTATTACCATAGCAACATGCTTGAAAACCCTCCAATGTTTCTGAATTTAAAACCCAAGGTGCTCCGCAGCAAGGCAAAATCCCGAAGCTGTTGCCACAAACAGTCGGGTTCAGTTTACAACAGATAGTTTTAGAGATCTTTTCGTTAATAGATGAAAACATTATTTCAAAACTGCTTCTTGTATTTACTTTGGTCATATCAGTTGAAACTTGTCTGATTAAAAAACCTAAAGAAGCCTGTATAAAAACAAAACTTTATGTTTATGGTGGAATTTCAAAACGCATTCCTCTTTCTGACATTCCAACACCAACCTACTGATTTTGTTGTTTTCTTCATGATGATGGGTAACAAACACAACGGCCATGGCAGAAGTGGAAAGAAAATCCAGTCTGAGCGTAAATCTAACAGATCAAACAAACGTCGCCATCAGAGGTGAAGGCTAAGGCGCTGGCTGGCTCCGCCTCCTAAAGGGCCGGGCCGGGACTGGGTCGAGTGCTCAGTGAAGGCGACGGGTTTATTTAGGGTCATAATCTGGTCTGTAAGCAACATTTGAGCAAAGATCTTCCAAATGAAACCTTGATGGACCGGATCAGAACGCAGTCAAGATGGCCTCCTCTACCAGGGCCTCCAGGTGCTGAAATCCTGAACGTGTTTCTGTGAACAGAAGAGCCGGGGGGCTTCGTGAGGGAGAGTCGAATCCGATAAAGCCGATCTCATCGCTGTTTACCAATCCGCTTTGTGAAGACCTTACAGCTGTGTGGCGGTGCCGAGGATGTTTCACCTCAAAGAGAATTTAAGGCAAATCAAAAACACGATCTTGATTCTAAAGGACAGCTCTTTGTCAGCAAAATACTCCCACACGGCTGGAAAACAAAGTCACACGACGGCCTCTGAGATGCAGAATGGATGTGAAGGATAGTTCGTGTCAGGGTTTAATAATCCTTACTAATCTTTTTCTGATTGATCCTGCTGTTCCACCATGATTTCCTGTTTTCCTCAATAAAGGTGAAAGATTTTTACCTTCCAGACTCATTGGAGTCTCGACTCCCAAAGAGGAAAATGTTTTGCTCGTCGAACCCCGTCGGTAAAATCGTACTCTCTTCCAGTTTGCTTTTATTCCAACTTGGATCCAAACTGACATCCGTTTTTCTGATCAACGTTTTTCTGGTCATTTCCCAGTGAACACTGTGATTTTTCCAGCCTTGGCCAGCTGCTTGATGATCTGCGCTTCGAAGTCCGCATCGTGGACACCCGTCTTCCTGAACTCTCCGGAGTACCGGTTCTGCTCCCAGTAGTGGTGCCAGTTTCCTCGGCTGTCAGCGCCGAAGCCAAACACGTTCACCTGGAAGTGCAAGGTCAGGGTCAGGATGGAAAAATGTTGAACCTGGATGAATGCGGTGAGAAGTGAGGAAAAAAAGAACTGACCTCATCGCAGACGTGAAGAGCGAAAAACAGGACCAGCATGCCAGTGGAAGGGTATCGGCCGTGATGCCTGGTCCAGCGGTCATGGATGTATTTAAAGAAAGCCGGATTGAAGATCTGAACCTGAAATGTAAACAGTCCTGTTAGAAAATCCTGATCCAGTTCTCATTTCTGACCGTTTTGCTTCCTGTGACTTTAATCGTTTGAAACTTTCTTAAACCGCCGCAATATCTGCATGTTTCCAAAAGTCAAATGAAGACCTTTTTAATAACACTTTGAATTGAATTTATGACCGAAAAAATTAATACAGAGAATGACTGGGGATCCATTTGGACTTACCCATGATGGACGCAAAAAAAGCTAGCTAGCGAGCGAGCTAACTCAGATATTAGCCGTTAGTCAGCAACACAATGAAACTGTCTGTGAACAACTCAAACGTTTGGCTGACAGAAACGTCCCGCGATAAAAAAAAGGACACATGGGATTAAAAGAGGTGATTAAATCAGGTTGGACTTTCAATACCATTAAAAATGTTTATAAAAATATAGGCTAAAGTGCGCTAAAGCTGAAGGAGGCTAAACAAAGCTAAGCTAACTAAACACAAACAAATTTGAGATAAAGATCTAATGGATAAATGTGACACAATTAGAATAAAAGTTAAAGGATTAAAAGTAGGGTTGGGACGATTAATTACATTAACCATGATTAATCAATTACTGAAATAATTGTCAACTAATTTAGCTATCGATTAATCGTTAACAGGAGCACAGACTCAAAAGAGGCCAATTGTTCAAATATTCTGACCACTAATAAAGCAAAACTGTACAAAAATAGACATTTTGAATTTAAGATAATAAAAAATAAACATTTTCTACCCAGAACTCCAAAAGCAGCATAGTTTTAGTTTCACCTGGTTTGAATCCTGTAAAAAATAAAACCTCCTGGCTCTATGAATACTAATGCAAAAATTAGTTCACCCAAGTAATTTTCTATTACTGCATTTTAGGCAATAAAATGTTTATTTCCTTATTTACAAAAGAAGTTAAATTATTTCTTTACATATTTGTGTATTTCTAATAAGCTTATGTGGATAAATGAAAAAAGTTGCAGAATGTGTAATTTTTTTTTACCAGATTAATCATCTAAATAATTGATTGCTAATTTAACTGTTGGTTGCAGGAATAGATAAAAGGTGATTATAAAATATTCTGCTGCCTCCTGGTGATGCTGAGTCCCAACAGAAGGAGCTTTAGACTGCTCAGAGCTGCACAGTGCAGGAGTAAATCCTCAAATTCTTTATTTCTAGGTCACTCTCAAAGATGCTGCCAGTCTGACCGGGGCGAAGATGCCTCAGCTCCTCCACGCAAAGAGGAGTTTGTTTATTTATTTTACAGATTAAACTGCGAGCTGGAGATTAGTGACAACAAAGGCAGGGTTTGTAATCCCTCGTCGACAATGGGGAAGGGGGTTTATCGGTGGCGCAGGGTCACTTTGTCGAAATGGCCAGACGAACCTTGTCTTTATCCACACGGAGGAACTGCTTCACTGGAGCGTAAGTGCTGCAGAGAGAGAAACCACACAGAGAGATAAACTTTATTTGATTACTGGATGATTGACGGATCGCTAATCTCTCAGCCTCTTCGCATCCTCTCAGTGCAAACAGAACGTGTGTCTGTGTTTACTGCACCCCGACGGCTAATGGAGGCCGTATGAACTACATTCCTGTTTGTTTTATTAATCCAGGCTCATGCACATCTGTGATGCTTACAATCGGATCTGGCCGGTGGACAGAGCGCTGGTGATCCAGACCAGGTCCAGCGTTTTGAAGGGAACCAGGACAAAGCTGACGTTGGCCGCCAGGTTTTTGGCGCTCTCTGGGTACATGAAGTGGTGCGTGGTGCGTCTGCCGGCGTCGTCCTCGTAGCCCACAGTGGGGGCCAGATTTATCCTGAGGGAGAGAGAGGAAAAGAGGAGCATCAGGGGAGTTTCTCAAACCACCTTTGGCTTTAAAGGTGACCTTTGATGCTTCCTTGAACAGGTTAGGATGGATCTATTGGTTCCACAAAACATTTTCAATACATTATATGCACAAAATCATTCTTAGGTAATGAGACTTTGGCTGTTTTAGGGCCTCTTGTCACTTTAAATCCAAATAAGCTGCTGCTGGCCACACCCCCTCAACTCAGCCTTTACAATCACACGTGAAAATGGTTGCAAACAGATGCATAATTATACAACCGTACATCTTTGAAAGGCAGAAGTGGAGCCTCCTACACAACAAATAAGAATGCAGCAAGTAGTTTCTGAACAATAAGTCAACAGCAAAATACTTGTCTTTTCCAGTAGCCACCATGCAGCGCATACAGCAGTAAAACCAGCTGACCAAAGGTGCTAGAGCTCTGCTTGGGTTGCTAGGCAACGGCGAAACTCTGCTTGGGTTGCTAGGTAACGGCAGAACTCTGCTGGGGTTGCTGCAATACCTGCTGAATTGTGACGTTACATTTGAAACGGTTAATTTTCCATACACCAAAAAACATTAACTTAATGTTTTTGTCTGTTTTTTAAGAGCTTAGGCTGTTTTTAGAGGTAATTCAGACCAAAATTGAAGTAAAACATGAATTTTGCATATTAGATGGACTTAACCAGTTTCTAATGAAAAAAAAAAAACCTGACATGTTTGCAGTCATGTAAGCCCTCGAAAGATAAGCAGAACATAAAAACAAATTCTTCATGAGTCCCTTCATAGACATATTTTCAGCAGTAAAGCAAGGTCTACACAAAGAATGAAAAATAATAAAAACAAATAAGTAGTATACAAAAACCAGGAAACTATGTGTAAATATGCTGCAGTGTTCAACAGGATGCTTAGTGGAGTTAACGTGCACCTAAGCAAACCTAAGCTAAATTTGTTCTGCAAGATTCTGCTGAGAAAAACAGCAATAAGTCTGAGCTGTCTGATGTGTACAGCTACATCTGGCTGTGTTTTAAAGGTATTTATCATTGAAGACATCTTTCTGCACCTGCTACCACAAAACAATAAAACTGCTTGTCATGCAGAGTGTAAAAATAGAAGAAGAGATGCTTTACTGCCGTGCAAATATGTAATCACAGCTAAAAATCGAGAAGTGCAAAATTAACTAAAGCTCCTGCAGGCATCAGCAGGCTTTCACTCACAGTTGCACACACATTCATACTGGTTACAGGGAATATTAGTCTTATTTTCGATTACATTATGCTTAAGTAGCTGCGTTTCTACTACAAATGTGCGCAAATCTTTGTTTGTATTCAGCTAATGTCTAAAAACCAAAATTTGGGAATTGCGGTGTTTCCATTAAATCAGAAATAAAATTAAACTCGCACTTGAATAAGCTTGATCACGTAATGAGTCACTAAAAATCAAGGCAGCGACGGATGTAAACAGTTTAGGAGTTATATTCATAATTCAGCTATGGCGCTCGCGCTCATCATCTATCAGCCAATCAGAGGAGACGTCGGTGGCCGACAAGCCATTTGGTGAAATTGTAGTCTGCGATTTTACAGAACACATTGGAATTACACACAACTTGTTATGAACTCTGTGATGCTGCGAGAGTTCAGAACAAAAACAAATCATCGTCCTACCACTTCCTGTCGTCTTCTTTTATCGTTTCTGCCAGTAGTAACCATAACAACCTACCACTTCCTGTCGTCTTCTTTTATCGTTTCCGCCAGTAGTAACCATAACAACCGGCTGTTGATCATGTGACTCGTGTGACGCCTAAAGAGTGTTTCGATATGGCTGACAAACTACCTGCTGCAAAAACGTTTGATGGAAAAATGATGTGATGTGTGTTTACATCCAGATTTACTGCGATTTCTGCTCCTTCTGGTGCAGAATAATGACGCATGTCTCACGTCGATGACGTAAACATTGGATAAAATGCGACTCGACCATTCTGACAGCAGACCCCTTGAAAACAATCTGATATCTGATTTAGTCTCACATACATAGAAAAGAGAAAAAATTGAATATTTGGGGCTGAAAAGTCAGACTGATGTGAAAAAAAAAATCAGATTTGGGTTTTTAAATATACATTTGGTAATGCTTTAATAATTCTTGTCTAAGCAGTTTTTTTTTTATAGAACTGATGTCCCAAGACAGAATCTTTTAGATGCATTTTGTTTTATCATGTTCGATACATTTCAACATCCCACAGAAGGAAACATACCCATCTCCTTTTCTGCAAAGGTTTTATGATTTCTTTATGTTAAAATTTAAAACAGATCGAAAATGTGATTCTTTAGGAATGACAATAAATTTCCTGAAATAGACATTTATAAAAATAATGTAGCATCTCTAGGAATCGAACAGGAATATGAAACTTTCAGGGGAAGGAAAGAAACAGTGAACATTTATTAAACGCCACAAACTGTACAGAAACATCCAAACTCCTCCGTAGAGTCCTGACTGAGTTACTGTTAGTTTTAGAGCTCTCACTGTTTTCCAACAGTAGATCCACAGAAACAGGAATATTTTCCCCAGCATGACATCTGTCTGCCTCTGAGTCGCTCCGCTCTGTCTGCTGACATGAGACGGCGTTCACAAAGCCCTGGATGTGAGTCACTGTCTGCAGGAAGAATATTTTTGTCTGAGCAGGGGGAGTTAAAGTTAGGAATATAAAACTTGCACCGAGCGCACTCGCAGATATAGTAGGAACAAAAGAGATGATTGTGCAGAGAGTGAACTGAGGCGTGTGGTTGGTGGAGTGCTGTGGCCGAGCTGAAGCTCAGAAAACAAATGAACAACAAATCCCAACCAGCGAAAAGAAGAGATGAAAGCTGCCCACGCAGCTCCAGAGAGAATCCAGCTGTAATTGATCCTAATAACACAAAATACCAGCTGCTTGTGCTGTTATTTAACCCCGGAGCAAATTAAAATGGCATCTTCATATCTTCCTCTGTCTAACTGAGTGCTTTCAGACCCAGCTGATGTAAACAACCGTTGTGTTTGACCTCACTCTCTGTGAGACAAGCTTCTTGAGGAGATTCAGAAGGTTAACCAAACACTAATTTGCATGTTTAGACTCGTGTTCCTACTGTTTGATGCTCCAGTTGGCAACTGGCACCAATAGAAGAAGTACAACACATACGACTGTATGTGTTGTACAATGGCTGCTGGAAAAGATAAGAGTTTTGTTGACTTACCATCCAGAAACCACATACTGCATTCTTGTTGGTTGAGCAGGAGGCTCTACTAATGTTTTTCAAAGATGTTCAGTTGAATAATTGTGCATCTATTTGCAGTCATTTTCATGTGAATGTAGACGTTGACTTGGGAGCGTGGCCAGCAGAGGCTAATTTGGATTTAAAGTGACAGTGGCCCTAAAGCGGCTCATTCTGAAAGGAGCCCAAAGTAGGCAAAACTAACGCAGAATAAAATCTCATTATCTAAGAATCATTTTGTGCATAAAAAATAATGAACATGTTTTATTAAAGACCTATCCCTTCCTGTTAGAGGAAGCATTATAGGTCACCTTTAATCATTTCTACAGCTGTTGGAGCGGAAGTTTTCTTTAAACGGACTGATCCCGCATTTTTAGCCTGTTATTAGTTCAAACAGCAGGAAACACCATGAATTAGAGTCTGATTTTCCAGAACAATCAGTGTAACAGAAAGCCTTCTGTGCCTCAGTTTGCACATCTGAATGAATGCTTTCAGGACATAACGCTCTTTGTGGCAACCATGCAGGTCAGGTGACCACTGCCAGCCAATCAGAGAGCTGAGAGCAGCACAGTGTCAAACAGTGAGACTGAACTGAACATCAGATACATCAGCTGCCTGCAGCTCAGCTGAGTCTGGTAATAACTAGCTATGTTTACTTAAGTAACTTTTGAAAAAAAAAATACTTTGAGTATTTTTACTGTACTTTTTACTTTTACTTGAGTAATTTTATTATAAAGTATCTCTACTTTTACTTAAAATTTCAGGATTCGCTACCCACTGAATGAAAAACAAACATGTTTTAACCAAATATTCACCAGACCGACACAGACCTGAAGGCAGAGTTTCAGAAACAGCAGGATTTTTAAAGAGACAGAGACTCAATCTCAAGGTGTTGCATTACAAAGACAAATATAGCATTTTTTTAGAAACTGAAGTTAATGTAGTTACTTGATTGTGTTATAAAATGGCATTGTGTGCCTGGAAAATACATAAAAATACATAATACTACCCTTTAAAGTTTTATGCATTTTATATTGAAAGAAATTGATTTGGAAAAACTTTTCTTTTGTGTGATTTTGTTGCTTTGTAATTATGTTATTTCTTATTTTAGTCTTTAAAATATCCAAATTTCCACATAAATGTATAATTTGGTCTGTTTAAATATTAAATGATTGATGTTTTTGAACAGTTATTCAGTACTTGAGTCGTCTTTTTACCAAATGCCTATTTACTTTTACTCGAGACAAAAAAAATACATTGAAGTCGTGCTGCTCTCACTGTAGTACGAGTTTTAGGTACTCCACCCACTTAGTAACCACATATTTCCCTGAAAACACGCTGGATGACTCCTGTCTGTTTTCCTCTCCATCTTCCTTCCTTTAGCTTCTGATCTAACGCGCCTCACCTCATGATGTAGTCGTGCCCGTCGATGGCCGCCCCATATCCGGCGCCGCGGAGGTTTCCGGAGTTTCCCACCACGGCACAGCGCAGGCAGCGCCCCGGATCCCACGAGCCGTATGGCGACCGTCCGGGAATCACCTGAGGCAGACGGTCATGATCACATCCATCCTCAAAACATTCACAGGAAGTTAGCAACAAGGCTGGCAGGACACACACGTCCTCTCCACATCATGGCGCTTCCTAATATTACTGACATTAAGGAACAAAATAAAGATAAAATACCTGGAAGAGTCTCAGCAGCACCTGCTGGATGTTGTGGGGTTTAAACTGCGGCTGCAACATCTGCAGAAACATCCAAAGGCTTTGATTAGAGTAAATATACGGAGCTAAATTAGGGACAAAGTGCTTAGTTAAAAAAATGCTGAATCTAGACTTCTATGGAAACCAAGGCTCTTTAATGAAAGGGTATCTATGAGCTTTATTTTGAAAATTCTACATTTTACAAAGCTGTAAATACTGAACTCTGCAAAGTTTCTCACTTAATCCTTAATTTAATTGTCCCTGCACTGCAAAAACATAAAATCTTACCAAATTTTCATCCAGTTTCCAGAGTAAATATTTTATTAAAATCACACATGAATAAGTTTGTTCCTGTGATAAGTCATTAACTACTTTCAGGTGCTTTTAGAAACTCAAAAATTTCCAAGTTTCTTAAAGAAATCTCTGAGATTTATTTCAATGTTTCTGAGTTTTTTTTCTTGCAAGCTGTCGACTTATGAAGCTCAGAAATTTCCTTGTTTTTAGGAAATTGCTGAGATTATTCTCAAAGTTTCCACATTTGCAGAAAACTTTGTCCTCTTTTTTTGTTTCATCTACAATGTCCTAATAAATCATCAAATAGAAAAAACTAATTCCGGTTAAAACTGGTTCGACAATCTGCTGGATCATGGGGTTGTTAAGTTTTTCACTGTTTGTGTTTTAATTAAATGACTGGACGTGTTTTGTGTTGGTTCCACATGAAACCCTGGAGAGGAGCTGATTTTTTTCTCATCTCATTGAGGCACCTTAAGAACCTCAGGATGTAGAGGATGCACTTTCTTTGCACCTCCTCGTCTCCATGACGGTCGCTTCCTTTTCTCCCACACAGAAATCTTCATTTCATTTCACACTCTTTTGTCACCACTTCCTTTGCACCCACCATTGGCCTCGATTCTCCCAACACGGATCTCTTTCACTAAGGTTTGCATCCTCTCCGTTGGTCTCCCAGCACTCGGGTCTAATTCCTTTTCCTTAATTTCCCTCGCTTCCTCTTTGTTCCTCCTCCGCCTCCTGCTCTTCGTCGTCTCTCTGGGATGTAAACGCGCCATGCAGCTCATCAGTGACTGGTAATCTTTATTCTGCTCCCTGTTGCTTTGTTTCCCTTATCTTCCTGATTCAGTGAAAAATGTTTCAGACTTTTGGATGGCTGGAAAGCAACAGTGCAACCTATTATTTTTAGTTTTCTTTCACCGTTTCTGCATTTTAGCAAAGACTTTTGGAATAAATGAGTCAATTTAACCAAACAGTAATGAGCAGTTTGGTTAAATTGAATCCTTCAGACCTGCTGATTGTTTGTTGTTGTTTAGGGCTTCTGGATAAACTCTTGGATGAAGACAAACTGAAGTGATGAAGGGAGAAAATTTCAGCCTTAGGATTTATAGTTTGTTTATTTCAGATGAACAATTTGGGAAAAAATGGAGTAATTATAGCTGCAGTATGTAACTTTTATAAAATAAATAATTTTTTCTTTTACATATTTCCTGAAACTGTCACTAAGTCCTGACAGTATGCTGTGAAACAGATAAGCTCAGAAGAAAAAAAACATAGAGGTCCTTCCAGTGAAACAACCAATCAGAGCCAGGAGGCGGAGCTTAGTGCTGCCAATCATCCCTCTGCTTCGCTAAGGCTTCTTCCTGACAGCAGAGCCTGATGTAGTTAGCATGGCCACTGATGACGGGGGATAAACGGCTCAGTACTTGATTAAACTTTTTACCAAATACTTTCTCACTCTTACTTGAGTAATTTCTTGGACAGCTACTTTTTACTTTTACTTGAATAAAAACATGCTGAAGTATTGCTACTCTTACTTCGGTACATTTTTTGAGTCCTCTGCCCACCTCTGGTCACGACATGTTGACAGTTTTAACAAACATGTAAAAATCATATATTTTTATAGGAGTTACGTAATGCAGCTGTAACTGGAAGGCGTTTAAATCTTCAAACGTTTGTCCTCCTCCTCTGCTTTCTGTCAGGCTGCAGCAGAAGCGCAGGGCAGCAGCCAGTTAATTTTTCATTTTAGGTCTCTAACCAGTTCTCCCTCCCAGCCATCCATTAACTCCAGTTAAGTCAAAATGGATTTATTGTTCGAAGCGGTGGCGATCTGCTGTGGGTCGGGTCACTGCTGAACAGAAAAGGGCCCATAAATCCTCACCCAAAAATCTGAAGTACAAGTAGATAATTTGGGAAATGGGGTTTGATTTACAGCAGGTTACAAATAGAGATAAAAGAAAATAATTGGATTTAAGTTTGAACAGTGGCATTTGGAGAACTGCACCTGCAAAAACAAAATCTTACCAAGCAATTTTAGTTTCTACTTCCAATGTCTTTGTATACTTGAAATAAGACAAAATTAACTCAGAAGTGACTTTTTAGCTACATATCTGAGCTTCTGTTAGGTCAATAATTCCTTAATATTGATGAAAAATGACTCATTCCACTGGCAGATTATTTCACTTATAACAGGACATTTTTCCCAAGTTATAAGTGAAATAATCTGCCAGTGGAACGAGTCATTTTTCATCAGTATTAACCTAAAATAAGCTTCTATTCCTTCATGAAAAGTTACTTTTAAGTTAGTATTGTTTATAAGATGTTTGCACTAAAACTAGACACAATTAGTGAGATTTTGTGTTTACAATGTAAAAATTCAAAAATGGTTTTTGTTACAGCTTTTCCTCTGCATCTATTCATCCTAACGTTTTTTTTTATCATGTTAAACGGTTATGGAGGACCAAACCTGACATAATTACAAAAAGAAAAAAATATATATATTTCCGCTTTCCTTACTCATTTGTTTTCGAGAAATGTATGTACTTTGTTTTTCCTTTTCCTTGTTTTCCCTTTTCCTCATTCATGCAATTTTGCAAAGAAATTTACATATTTTCTTTTGCGTTTTCCTTAAACATGCTTATTTAAAAGAACAATGCATGTATAAGGAAAACGCAAAAGAAAATTTCTTGACATGCATGTATAAGAAAAAGGATGGGGGGGGGAATTCTGCCTTTATCTGTAATTATGCCAGGTTTGGTCCTCCATACACGGTTGGGATGTGCTTCTTGTCTGTTCCCATCGTTCCTCCATGTTGCCTTTTTCTCCCTCCATCCACTGGCAGGAACACAAATGGAGCATGTCGTCCTCGTCGGACGGTTGCTTGGCTCGGCAGCGAGTGAAGATGAGCAGGTGATTATGATGTACTCGTCCCTTTAAGCTGGAGTCCTGATGAAGTTTCATCCCTCATGGAGGCGGCCGCGCCGCCACGGGCCAAACGCACGAACACGAAGCGCTCAGAGGAGCTTTAAGGTGTCAGAGACGGTATTTATGCTGCAGCGGCTGATTCTAGAGTTAAGAAGTAAATTCTCACCACAAGGTTTCTGAGTTATACAGCTTTGGAAAAAATGAAAAGCCCACTGCACTGAACCTCACTGAAAACCTCCTGGTTATTCCACCAAACACTGATTTCTGAACTCGTCCTGAGTTAAAACATTAGTGGTGTTGTTTCTAAATGAATATAAGCTTGTTTTCTTTCTTTGAGTTAACAGTAAACGTACCAGCTACTAAAATAAAAAAGTAAAATAATTTATATCCAACCCAACAAGCTTTTACTGAAAAAGTTTTTTTTCTTTTTTTTTTTTTTTTTTTTTTTTTTACTCAGAATAAGCTTTTTTTTCTTGTGCTAAATAAACAGTAACATATTATTGCTATGTAGGTCAAATATTTGTTAGTGGGACAAAATATTTAGCCAGCAAACTAAATATTTTATTTATTCACCTATTAGTGTATATAGGACAAACATTACAGACTAACTAAAAGATGTTTGTAGATGTTTAGTTTGATCTGCAAACTAAACAACCAGAGAATTAATAACAGCAACAAAAATGAAATTAACAAACAACAAAAACAACATAAAAAATTATTTATTGATAAGTTTGGTGGGCTGCACAGTTGATAGAGCTGTTGCCTTGCAGCAAGAAGGTTCTGGGTTCGATTCCCGGCCCCGGTCTTTCTGCATGGAGTTTGCATGTTCTCCCTGTGCATGGTGGGTTTTCTCCAGGTACTCCGGTTTCCTCCCGCAATCCAAAAACATGACTGTCAGGTTAATTGGGTTCTCCAAATTTTTGCATTTGACAGATGCATTTAAAAGTAAGTAAACCCCTAATGTAAAAACATAAACAATCACATAAAATGTTATTTATTTCTGATTGATCCTGCAGGAAGAAAGTCCGGTTTGAGCCGCCTGAGAACTTTCTGCCTGCTGTTTGCATGTTTTCCCGGTGCAAACGTCGGGTCTCCCTGACTCCCTCCCACAGTCTGAACCACACAGTGTGACTTTTAAAAGTTAGTAATTTGTTTGTTCAGTGTGTTTATGCTACATTAAAAACCGCAGCAGAGAGCGACTGGTGAGAGCGTGACGGGGATGGAGGAAAAGCCGAGACTTGATCTGCTGAGCTCCACATAAAGAATCTGAAAGCTGTTCAGAGTTCAGAGTTCGGGAGTCCACCACCTCGCTGTATTCCAAAGGCTCGCAGGTTTTCCATGTTCTATGTTGCATGTTTAGTCTGTAATAGTTTTATGTGGGATTATGTGTGGTGCTCAGCCAGTGGCAAGCAAACAAACAAAGTGAAAGCTGTTAATCGGTGAGCTTTAGAGAAGCTGCTAAGAAGATTTTGTTATCTTTAGACAGACTCAGGCATGCCATTTCCTGTGCCTGCAGTGTCTGTGCTAGATGGTGGACAAAGTTAACGCACTTTAACTCATATCACATCCCTCACTCTGGCATTTAGTACCGTTTTAACATTTTCTTTTATCAACTGTTCTTAATGTGAGACGTTTGTTTTTTATGTGCTTGTACAGAAACAAAAATGGCTCATCTAAGATGTTCATGCAAACTTTGTGCCATTAGGGCCAAAATGTTTTAATTAAAGTTTTTTTTAATGTTTATTCAATGTTACATGACTCTGTGTTTTGTTTGTAATGATGTAAAGCACTTTGAACCGCTTTGCTGCTGAAATGTGCTATACAAATAAAATTTGATTGATTGATTGATTGATTGATTGATTGATTGATTACCTGCTAAAACTAAACTAAATATTTAGTTTCTGAACTAAATATTTAGCTCCAAGTAAATATTCAGCTTGCAAAGTATTTTGTTAGCTTGGTAACTAAATATTAACATTGGTAGCTAAATATTTAGTCACAGTCAAATATTTAGTTTGCTAACTAAATATAATACTAGTTTGTTAGCTAAATATTTAACTTGATAACTAAATATTTAACTGTAAAGCTAATTATTTAATTGAAGTTGAATATTTAGTTTGCTAACCAAATATTTTGTCCTGCTAACAAATATTTAGGTCAAAGGTAAATATTTCGCTTGATAACTAAATATTAAGTTTGGAATTCTAACATTTATAAATTAATGAACCCCATTTTTTTCTCCTATGACAATCTAAAGAACTCAAATTATTGTTGTTAATTTTTTATTTTGTAGCTTTACAAATGTAAACCCATATTAATAAAACCATCAGACTCAAAGACAAAGAAACACTGTAACAACGTCCGTGTTATAGTTTTAAATTAAACTGAAGCCGCTCCAAACCCAGAAATGCTTTTAATTCTGTTCAGCTCTCCTAACAGAGCTGAAATCTCCATTTTTCTTTGTTTGGAAAAGTGTTTTGTGGTTTTTGTAGGCGTCCACTGAACAGCGTTTACAAAATTCACAAAACATTGTTTCTATAACTGAGTAAAAACCTCAGCCCTGTTTGCAGCTCCATCACTCAGCCGTTCTTCCCAGCAGACACCCTGAGCTCCCGTCTCTCCCTGACCTCCAGATACAAGCAAACCACCGACTAAACGGTGACTCAGCGTTTTATGAGCCTCTGGTTCTTGCATCAATTAGCAGATTCTCCTTTACATCAGCTGAATTAATACACCCTGTAAAATCTAATCGGTCTTATCATCAAAAGTCTGAGATCGACTGGCAGATTATTTATTTTATAACAAAACATTTTTCCATGTTACAAGGAAAAAAAATCTGCCAATGCAACTCGTACTTTTTAATAATTATTGTCGTAAAACAAGCTCTTATTTCTTGCTGAAAAGTTACTTGTAAGTTAGTCTAGTTTTATTTCAATTGTACCAGGATATTTACACTAGAAACCAGAACAAAAATACTTGGTAAAATGTTGTTGTTGTTTTTCTGGACTTGTTTAAGAAAAAAAAAAAAAAAAGCTAAACTTTGATGGATTTTCAAACACAATTTTACCAAGTATTTTTGTCTGGACAAGTCTTATATCATACTTGAAATAAGACTAAACTAACTTAATACTGATGAAAAAGTTATTGTTCCACTGGCAGATTATTTAACTTACAACATGGGAAAAATGCATTATAAGTGAAAAAATCTGCCAGTGAAATTGGACCAAAGTTACTTGGTAAGATGCTGTGTTTTTGCGGTGTAAATTTTCAGATTTAAGTTTTAAATGGAGTAATAAATGTGGTTACTTACCACCCACCAGTAGTAGACGTCCGGCGGCAGCTGGATGTTGTCCCTGGTCCAGACCGGAGAAATATCCGGGTCGTAGTTTTCGTCAAACCAGTCCGAGACTCCGGGGTCTCCGACGCAGCTGTTGCAGGCACATGTTTTCTGCTGGGGCGTTTCGGGGGGCGACAGCCGGTGCGCGCCCACGTAGCTGGGCACCAGCTTCACCCGCCTGGACTCCTCCCATCCGGGCGGCTCCAGGTAGCCGAAGCTGACGCCGCCGCGCAGCGACACGGACAGGAACAGCGAGGTGAGGAAGACGAGCGCCAGCGATCCCAGGAGGAGCCACAGTCTGCGGGAGCATCTCACTTTGCCTGGTTTGTCCCCACCGCCGCCGGCCGCCGCCGCCCCTCCGCTCATCCAGGGGCGGAGCTCTGAGAGTCTGGGGGCCCCCCGTGGAGAGCCCCAGCTCCATGACCCCCAGCCGAAGCTTCTGTCACGGTGAAGCGTGGAGGACGGGATGCGGCCCCCCCACGGCCATGCCCCCACCCCTGGGCCTGCCACTGTAACCCGTCCGACTACCAGCTGTGGTTCTTTGGCAAGCCCCTCCTCCTGCCGCACTCCAAACTATTTTTCTTATTTTTTGTTGTTAAATCAGAAAGCAGATAATGTACCGCCTAAGGGAAGCTAGTGCCACTAAACAGACATAGAAGCCGTTTCTCGGGGACTACTGATGGATAAGATATTATATTCTCAAGTTCTTGGTTGTGCCGCCCCTTTCTGATGCCGCCTTGGGCAAGCGCCCATATCAAAATCCGCCACTGCCGACAGGCACGCGCTCACAGATGCTCCGTCTCCGCTGAATCTCAGGCAGCTGCAACCCGACTGCCTCCAAAGTCCGTCCAGACGCGGCTTTATCCTTCATCCACTCGTTTATTTCCGGTTTAAACTCGCTCGGGTTTCAGTCTTCATCCCGCGGTGCGCTGCGGTGCGGGATTACCGGCAGCGTGCGGCTGCAGGGAGAGCCGGCGGACGGATGCAGAGAGTCTGTCCGGGCCGCATGCTGCGCTCCGCTGCGCTTCGTCTCTGCACTGGAGCAAAGGAGAGCTGCTGGATCAGAGGAGAGAGGGAGGAGCAGCGGAGGGGAGGAGGGCCTTCCTCACGGATAACAAAACCAGCCTCCTCTTCTTCAACTGCTTTCTTGTTTTTTTACTCCTTACTTTGAAAAACTGATTAACAGAGTCAAGTCAAATGCAGTTTTATTAGCTACATGACAATTCACAATTCAGTTGTGATACATTTACTTAACTTTTTGGAAAAAACTACTTTTACTACGCTTTATTTTTGCTTTTATTTTTAGTAACTTTATTATGAATTATCACCACGCTTACTTGAGTGAAATATCTGGATACTTTACCCACCGAAAGTAACTTCACCGAATGAAAAAGAAGCTCGTTTAAACCAAAAAACGAGTTTTTTTATTAGACTAAAAAATAAAAAACACAAAGTACACGACTGCAGTTTTTGTTAAAGATTTATAAGGTTCAAAATATTATGTTATTTATACTAATTATTTTCCCTTTTAGCTCTAAAATAGCAGAATATTTTTGATCCGTTTGATTATGTAAATCAGTTATTTGGTAACATTTTACCATTTTTTACTCTTCAGTTATTTTTTTGACTGCTACTTTTTACTTTTACTTGAGTAAAATATCTGGACTCTGACTGGATGAAGAGCAAGTTTGTTTTAATAAAAAATTTACCAGATACAGACCTGCAGTTTATAAGTTTTATATTAAACATAAAATGTTTCTTCCACCTGATTTTGTAATTATTTATATGAATTATTGATATTTTGATTTTTACAATACCAAAATTTCCACTTGGTCTGTATGATGATGATCTTCTTTACATTAAATTATTTTTATGGGTTTCTCAGTACCTAAGCAGACTTTTTACCAGATACTTTATTTACTTTTACTTGCGTAATGTCTTGGGCGGATACTTTGTACGTTTTACTCTTATTTGGGTACAATTTTTGGGTTCTCTACACGCCTCGACACTGATATTTTTGAGTATTTTTTTTAGCTTAAATCTCCTCACATAAGATCCAAAGTAGTTCAGATTCTCTTCATCTTTGTCCCCATGGGGGGAAAAACTGGAAAGCACAGCGGTAGCAGTAGATCATGCTCACTGCAGCGGCGCCTCACAGCGACGCTTCCGACGTTTTGGTCAGGAACGAAGCAGCGAGTGAGCGAACAAATCGGTCGGATCCAAATCTCATCTTCCCTGCGGCTGGATTTGAGAGGATGATGCGAGGCGGGGTGGGGGCAGCATCTGTCCTTCAGCGGGACTCCGTGCGTCTGGTTTTATGTGTGCTAAGCTGCATTTGATGCACTAATTTAATTGTTTTCTCCAGCTGTGCCTGGTGTTCACTGAGCAGCGGTGATGTTAGAAATCTGAGTGTCCACTTTGCCTAACTCGCCTGTACAGACGCAGGTCTACCAGTAACCAGTCGCTGTTGAATCTCCAGATCCCTTCCAGTAAAGTCAGGAGATCGATTATCAGACATCCATGTGGGTGTTTGTGAATCTTTCCAGGAATGCTGAAGGTCGGCTTTTCCAGAAAACCTGTAGAGACAAAGAAAAAGCAGAATAAAAAAGCAGTTCTCCTTACTAAAGCATCATAAAAACGAGCTCAGCCGATAAAAGTGATGGGCAACTTTAGCTCTGTTTAGTCCACCGCCTGAAACCTAGAGCTCTGTTCAGTTAAAGTGAAATCTGCTGCAGTTTGAATGTGAACACTGAGCAGACCGGAAACCGCTCCAAAAACAGGAAGCAGATACAGTGCTGATCATTCTGGGTAAAAATAACCAAAACAAACGCGACAGTCTAGTGGTAGAGGGAGAAATCCCACAACCACTAAAATCTGACACTACTCCACTTTTGTTTACATTTGCTGAAGAAGGAAGTTGCGCTCTGTGTCTTTTTCAGAGGTTTTGTGTCGTTTCCTTCAGTGGTTCTTGGTACAGCGCCTCCACAGGCGTGGAGGGGAACAGCTTTTTTAAAGAGTTTGGATCGTTTGGCTCAGTGCAGCGTGAAAGCGAACCGCTCCAGCTGAAAATGTAACAAATGTTGCAATTTAGGTTCCCAATCGAATTCAGTCTACTGGACTAACAGGTGTGAAAACAAACTTAATTCATCCTAAAAGAACATAAAATCAGGATGACATGTTCTAGTGATTAGCTTTGTAATAGATGATTAGTAGATGTGTAACAAGATCCATTTTTGGGAAAATAGACCAATTTTGATCAATCTGCACCAGATTATTCTGCATGAAATACAGATTTTCTGAAGCCCATTTTGTTATCTGTGATATCATTGTGTAGAAAAACGTGTTAAAACCCTGAACCAACTATCAGGACTTTTTTATTATTATTAATAAATGACTTTACATTTATCCGAGGATTCAGTCAGAATCTCAAAAATAAGTTGAACAAAAGCGAAAAGAAGAACCCTTAAATAAACACAGATGTGCTTTTCAATCCTATTTCTACATCTTGTTTGGGAAGCAAAGTCTACGGATCTAAGATGGAGCCTTGAGGAACTCCATGATGAAGAGGAGATAGTGATATTCAGGGCTGATTCTGAGTGACAGAATTTTTTAAACCAAATTTCATGCTGCTGTGTTTAATCTCGTTTTGTTAACCTACTTAGATCCCATCTCAGTCCAACACAGCTCACATGTTTCCAGTTTGTTTTTTTTACTTTGTGCTCGCGTTTCCCCATCAGATTTTCACCGGTTCTCCTTTCTTTCTGTGCTGCTCTGCTCGTCTTTCAGAGAAGGATCTGTGTGTCTCAGTTTGATGTCTGCTGAATGCATCTAAAAAACGTCACAGTGCTGAACTGGGAATGTTGATTGACAGCGTACAGACTGAAAACACCCTTGTGGAATACCAAACAGGGACGCCGAACTTCCAAACACATTCCTGTCACTTTTAGGCTCTTCTGGCTGTTTTTCTGGAAATTCATCTGTTATTTTTTTCCAAGCGCTCGGTGGCGCGCTGCAGAAATGTGTCACAAAGGAGGCTGCTAACAAAGTTTTGTCATGTTGACATAAACTCTGGAAAACATTTTCTTGTGCTGCTGCTTGATGAGAAAACAAGTTTAACTCCATCAATATTACAAGCTGAGAGAAAATAATAATAAAAAAAGAGCGATCAGCTGGGAGAGTTTTGCAAAGCTCTTAAATCTTGTGGTAAATTCTTGCTGTAAACGGATAAACAACATAATTCCTCACTGGACCAAATCTTGGAAAAGCCTTTTTTTAATCAGAAATAATGGAGTTTAAAGACAGAAAAACTGAAACTGTCAACTCAGCAAACACTTTCCACACAATCCGAGTGGTTTATCAAATAAAATCTTTATGGTCCCTGCTCAAATGCTTGTTAACGGGAACAAAATGAATATATACGTCTTTCTCTCTCTCACTTGAAGAGAGGAAGAGGATTTAAGTTCGGTTGAATGTCATCATCTGAGTGAGAGATTCCCTTCACAGATGTGCAGAAAACAAATCTACTGCGAATGTGTGAAGCTATAAAATCCAAAGTTCACATGTGGAGGTCAAGCTGTGGGCATGAAAATACTTTAAATCAATTAATTTCTGAATATTTCAGAATCTAGAGAGAGAGAAAAAATCCATCAAAAGAGTTAATCAAACTTGAACTGATTGTATAAAAACTGTAAACTGAATCAAAATGGCAGTTCAGCTGAAGTGCAACTTTCTGTGACCTGTCTAAACTTTTAAATGTGTTTCTGTTGGGAAATTTGTTTCAAAATAAGAGCTGTTCTTTTATCCTACTGGATTCTGTGAGACAGAAAAACTGTCTTTCTGATGATATGAAACAAATCCAGCAACTAAAAGTTACGAGGCTTTATTTGTGATTAATCGGATTGAAAGTGATGAATCAATTATTGAAATAATTGATAACTAATTTGGTAATAGATTAATCGTTTAAGTATACAGACTAAAATATATAAATTTTTACATTTAACATAAAAAACCTTCTTTGTAATATGTTTCACCCAGAACTTCTCAAATTGCAGTTTTAGATTCACCTGGTTAAAATTTTGCAAAAAGAAAGAAAAAAACTCTATTGAGAATCTTTTGTTTTCCAATTATTAATCAGGTAATAAAAAAAAATAAAAAGATTGGCCAGATTTATGGATACAGTTCTTGATTGATTTTACGTAGATTTTTGCATTCTAGATGCAAGTGCCTTAAAATATACTGAAAAACTTAAGGTTAAAATAATCAAACTGCTAAATTGTATTTAAGATCTGTAATTTTCACCCTCTTGTATGCATTTAAAAGGAACTCAACAGCTTTTCCATTATTCCATATACAATGGCTTAAATGGATTAACAGACGAGATAATCTGCAGACTAATCACACCATGGAGGAGAATTCCATTAAATAATGTAATTAATGGTGAATATTCAGCATCAACAGCAATAAAAATTAAACATACAAATGTTGAAACGTCAGACCCATCAGTCCAAGAACTTTTATTTTCCATCATCCTATTTTTGTTGCATCGCCATGGCAGCCAGCAAAGCGAAGCTGGGTTGTTACAGCAACACGAACCGCAGAGTCTCCAACCTTGACCCAACTAATCAATGCTGGAAAAAAAGGAAAAGAGAAAGAGGACAGACTGCCTCCAGTCCAGACAATTTCTGTCTCATTTTTATGCTTCCAGAACAAACCCAGAAGACATTCTGCAGGTTTGAGTTACTGGATCTTTTTCTAAAGCAGCGAACCAAACACCTCACAGGAAAGCATGTGATAATCTGCAGAGCTGGCGCAGCTTTTTCAACATATTAAGGTTTAAAACATGACCTGTTTTTCCAACCCTGACTCTCCGTTTTCCAGTCGGTTTAAAGATTCTGTGTAAATGCTTTTTTAGCATTTCTCCCATTAATCATTTAGGCCAATTAATGCGAGCCTGCAGCTCTGCTCTGCCACTTTAGGTCTAATGCAAAATGCAGAGGATCCTTTATTGGACACATTACTCAGTTTAGAGAATAAAACGTTTTACAAACACAAACAGAAAAAAAATGCCTTCCAACACCTTTCTGTTTAAACTAGGCTCCAGGTTTTTGCACCGGTTAAACTGCTGCAGCATCACAAAATGCTGCAGCAGTTTACCCATATTTATTATTTATCTGGGTAAAAAGTGCTAAATAAACATGTAAACTTACTTTGAAGTCCTATTTTTAGTCCTATGTCTACTACTATAAGCGCTTGGCTATAAAAGGACAAATACTTTGTGCTGTACTTAACATTTTCTATTGTAAAAAAATTTTTTTTACCCTGATTAAAAATAAAAAGTTTGCATTTGCATCATTCTTGAACTGCAGTTGGGGGCCACACAAAATCACTCCAGGGGCCGTTTGTGGCCCCCGGACCACACTTTGGACCCCCTGGCTTGACCTGATCAGTGTTTACAGACTGAAACAGGACAACTGGCTCCAGGTTTTCCACTCCAGCTTTTTATCTCTGCAGACGGTTTTATAGAACCGAGTCTGTGTGACTTCCTGTCCAGATTTAATTACCATCTTTGATTTTTAAATTTTTTTGCCTGTTGCTGCCGGTAAGCAGCACACGTTTCCAATCTGTCATTAACCTGCCGAGATGTCCTCCATTTTCTGCTTCTGGGATGAGTGAGATCCTGAAGCAGCGGCCAGCAGCTGCTCATCAGTTTCCCAATAACCTGTCGCCATCTGCTCCTCCACCCGCCGCCTCGGTGCTCCCACCTCTTCCAGCTGTGATGCTTTGTGATGCTAAAGATAAACCTGAGCAGAGCATTTTCTTCTGCTGCTCCCAGTTTCAGCTCATACTTCCTTCCTTTCACCAGACCCACATGCTGCAGAGACTGACCGGTTAATCAGAGGAGATGTGGAGCAGCTGCGGCAGTGAGAGCAGTGGATCTGAGGGAGAGTAATAAACTGAAGTCAACATGTTCTAAAGACTAAAAGGTAGCAGGCCTGCAACCGACAGAGGATAAGATAAGATAATCAGAGGAAAAAACACAAGAAAGATTTAACAGAAAGGAATGAAGTGATATGGCAACACCCTAACAGCAATAATAACAGCAGAGTATGGCAAGACATTTCAAACCGAATAAACAAGGAAATGATCAGAAACACAAAAACCAAAGAATTATATCATCCATCCGTCCATCAAACTGACTTTCATGTTTTTTGTTCAGTCATTTTATTACAAGTTAGTCATTTTTGTTCAACATCTTTTTTTTAATTGATTGAGACTGAGCAATGCTGCTCCAAAAGCATCACTGTTTCCACTGAACTCTCAGTCCTGAACTTCTCCACATGACTCCACCTGACTCCACCCAGTTACACCTGAATCCACCTGGCTCTGCTGCTCCACCTGACTCTGCTGCTCCACCTGACTCCACCCGGTTCCACCTGATTCCACCTGGCTCTGCTGCTCCACCTGGCTCCACCTGACTCCACCTGGCTCTGCTGCTCCACCTGGCTCTGCTGCTCCACCTGCCTCCACTGCTCCACCTGGCTCCACCTGACTCCACCTGACTCCACCTGGCTCTTCTGCTCCACCTGGCTCTACTGCTCCACATGTCTCCCCTC
>NW_015112800.1:239632-240248 GCF_001443285.1 Poecilia latipinna | reverse complement strand
GCTCTTCTGCTCCCCCTGACTCCGCCCGGCTCCTCCTGGCTCCACCTGACTCCACCTGACTCCGCCTGGCTCTGCTGCTCCACCTGGCTCTGCTGCTCCACCTGACTCCACCTGACTCCACCTGGCTCCACCTGACTCCACCTGACTCCACCTGGCTCTGCTGCTCCACCTGCCTCCACTGCTCCACCTGACTCCACCTGGCTCCACCTGGCTCCACCTGACTCCACCTGGCTCTGCTGCTCCACCTGACTCCACCTGTGTCGCTTTTCTTTCCCTTAAACATGCTCATTCCGACCTGACTCCACCTGGCTCCTCCTGGCTCCACCTGGCTCTGCTGCTCCATCTGCCTCCACTGCTCCACCTGACTCCACCTGCCTCCACTGCTCCCCCTGGCTCCACCTGGCTCCACCCGGTTCCACCCGACTCCACCTGTGTCGGTTTTCTTTCCCTTAAACATGCTCATTCCCACCTGCCTCCACTGCTCCACCTGACTCCACCCAGTTCCACCTGACTCCACCTAGCTCCACCTGACCCCACCTGGTTCCACCTGACTCCACCCGGTTCCACCTGGCTCTGCTGCTCCACCTGGCTCCACTGCTCCACCTGACTCCACCTG